>NW_026868126.1:35284-72809 GCF_020745735.1 Hemiscyllium ocellatum | reverse complement strand
CCCCAGCCTGACCCTCACTGCCAACCACACACCGTCCCCAGCCTGACCCTCACTGCCAACCACACACCGCCCCCAGCCTGACCCTCACTGCCACCCACACACAGCCCCCAGCCTGACCCTCACTGCCACCCACACACCACCCCCAGCCTGACCCTCACTACCACCCACATACCGCCTCCAGCCTGACCCTCACTACCACCCACACACCGCCCCCAGCCTGACCCTCACTACCAACCACACACTGCCCCCAGCCTTACCCTGACTACCACCCACTCACCGCCCCCAGCCTGACCCTCACTACCACCCACACACCGCCTCCAGCCTGACCCTCACTACCACCCACCCACCGCCCACAGCCTGACCCTCACTACCACCCACACACCATACCCAGCCTGACCCTCACTACCACCCACACACCGCCCCCAGCCTGACCCTCACTACCACCCACACACCGCCCCCAGCCTGACCCTCACTTCCACCCACACACCGCCCCCAGCCTGACCCTCACTACCACCCACACATCACCCCCAGCCTGACCATCACTGCCACCCACACACCACCCCCAGCCTGACCCTCACCGCCACCCACACACCGCCCCCAGCCTGACCCTCACTACCACCCACACACCGCCCCCAGCCTGATCCTCGCTACCACCCACACACTGCCCACATCCTGACCCTCACTACCACCAACACACCGCCCCCAGCCTGACCGTCACTACCACCCACACACCGCCCCCAGCCTGACCGTCACTGCAACCTGCACACCGTCCCCAGCCGGACCCTCACTACCACCCACACACCGCCCTCAGCCGGACCCTCACTACCACACAGACACCGCACCCAGCCTGTACCTCACTACAATCCACACACCGCCCACTGCCTGACCCTCACTGCCACCCACACACCGCACCCAGCCTGACCCTCACTACCATCCACACACCGCACCCAGCCTGACCCTCACTACCACCCACATACCGCTCACAGCCTGACCCTCACTACCACACACACACCGCCCTCAGCCTGACCCTCACTACCACCCACACACCTCCCCCAGCCTGACCCTCACTACCACCCACACACCGCCCCCAGCCTGACCCCCACTACCACCAACACAACGCCCCCAGCCTAACCCTCACTACCACCCGCACACCGCACCCAGCCTGACCCTCACTACCACCCACACACCGCCCCCAGCCTGACCCTCACTCCAACCCACCCACCGCCCACAGCCTGACCCTCAGTACCACCCACACACCACCCCCAGCCTGACCCTCACTACCACCCACACACCGTACCCAGCCTGACACTCACTGCCACCCACACACCGCCCCCAGCCAGACCATCACTACCACCCACACACCGCCCCCAGCCTGACCCTCACACACACCCACGCACCGCACCCAGCCTGACCCTCACCTCCACCCACACACCACACCCAGCCTGACCCTCACTGCCTTCCCCACACCGCCCCAAGCCTGACCCTCACTACCACGCACGCACCGCACCCAGCCTGACCCTCACCTCCACCCACACACCGCCCCCAGCCTGACCCTCACTACCACCCACACACCGCCCCCCGCCTGACCCTCTCTACCACCCACACACACCGCACCCAGCCTGACCATCACTACCACCCACACAGCACCACCAGCCTGACCCTCACTACCACCCACTGCCCCCAGCCAGACCCTCACTACAACCCACACACCACCCAGAGCCTGACCCTCAGTACCACCCACACACCGCCCCCAGCCTGACCCTCAATACCACCCACTCACCGTCCCCAGCCTGACCCCCACTACCACCCACACACCGCCCCCAGCCTGACCCTCACTACCACCCACTGCCCCCAGCCAGACCCTCACTACCACCCACTCACCACCCACAGCCAGACCCTCACTACCACCCACTGCCCCCAGCCAGACCCTCACTACCACCCACTCACCACCCCCAGCCGCACCCTCACTTCCACCCACACACCGCCCCCAGCCTGATCCTCACTACCACCCACACACCGCCCCCAGCCTGACCCTCACCGCCACCCACACACCACCCCCAGCCTGCCCCTCACTACCACCCACACACCGCCCCCAGCCTGACCCTCACTACCACCCACACACCGCACCCAGCCTGACCCTCACTGCCACCCACACACCGCCCCCAGCCTGACCCTCACTGCCACGCAAACAACGCCCCCAGCCTGACCGTCACTACCACACACTCTCCGTCCCCAGCCTGACCGTCACTACCACCCACTCACCGTCCCCAGCCTGACCCTCACTGCCACCCACACACCACCCCCAGCCTGCACCTCACTACCACCCACACACCGCCCCCAGCCTGACCCTGACTACCACCCACACACCGCACCCAGCCTGACCCTCACTGCCACCCACACACCGCCCCCAGCCTGACCCTCACTGCCACCCACACAACGCCCCCAGCCTGACCGTCACTACCACCCACTCACCGTCCCCAGCCTGACCGTCACTACCACCCACTCACCGTCCCAGGCCTGACCCTCACTGCCACCCACACACCGTTCCAAGCCTGACCCTCACTGCGTCACACACACGGCACCCAGCCTGACCCTCACCGCCACCCACAAATCGCAACCAGCCTGACCCTCACTGCTGTCAACACACCGCACCCAGCCTGACCCTCACTGCCACCCACACACCGCCCCCAGCCTGACACTCACCTCCACCCACACACCGCCCCCAGCCAGACCCTCACTGCCACCCACACACCGCCCCCAGCCGGACCCTCACTACCACCAACACACCGCCCCAGCCTGACCCTCACTACCATCCACACACCGCCCCCAGCCTGACCCTCACTACCACCCACCCACTGTCCCCAGCCTGACCCTCACTACCACCCACACACCGCGCCCAGCCTGACCCTCACTACCACCCACCCACTGTCCCCAGCCTGACCCTCACTACCAACCACAAGACGCGCCCAACCTGACCCACACTACCAACCACACACCGCCCCCAACCTGACCCTCAATACCAACCACACACCGCCCCCAGCCTGACCCTCACTGCCAACCACACACCGCCCCCAGCCTGACCCTCACTACCATCCACACACCGCCCCCAACCTGACCCTCACTGCCACCCACACACCGCCCCCAGCCTGACCCTCACTACCACCCACATACCGCCTCCAGCCTGACCCTCACTACCACCCACACACCGCCCCCAGCCTGACCCTCACTACCAACCACACACTGCCCCCAGCCTTACCCTGACTACCACACACTCACCGCCCACAGCCTGACCCTCACTACCACCCACACACCGCCTCCAGCCTGACCCTCAATACCACCCACACACCGCCCCCAGCCTGACCCTCACTACCACCCACACACCGTACCCAGCCTGACCCTCACTACCACCCACACACCGCCCCCAGCCTGACCCTCACTACCACCCACACACCGCCCCCAGCCTGACCCTCACTTCCACCCACACACCGCCCCCAGCCTGTCCCTCACTACCACCCACACATCACCCCCAGCCTGACCATCACTGCCACCCACACACCACCCCCAGCCTGACCCTCACCGCCACCCACACACCGCCCCCAGCCTGATCCTCACTACCACCCACACACTGCCCACATCCTGACCCTCACTACCACCAACACACCGCCCCCAGCCTGACCGTCACTACAATCCACACACCGCACCCAGCCTGACCCTCACTACCACCCACATACCGCTCACAGCCTGACCCTCACTACCACCCACACACCGCCCTCAGCCTGACCCTCACTACCACCCACACACCGCCCCCAGCCTGACCCTCACTACCACACAGACACCGCCCCCAGCCTGACCCCCACTACCAGCAACACAACGCCCCCAGCCTAACCCTCACTACCACCCGCACACCGCACCCTGCCTGTACATCACTACCACCCAGACACCGCCCTCAGCCTGACCCTCACTACCACCCACTCACCGTCCCCAGCCTGACCCTCACTACCACCCACACACCGCCCCCAGCCTGACCCTCACTACAAACCACCCACCGCCCACAGTCTGACCCTCAGTACCACCCACACACCACCCCCAGCCTGACCCTCACTACCACCCACACACCGTACCCAGCCTGACACTCACTGCCACCCACACACCGCCCCCAGCCTGACCATCACTACCACCCACACACCGCCCCCAGCCTGACCCTCACTCCCACCCACGCACCGCACCCAGCCTGACCCTCACCTCCACCCACACACCACACCCAGCCTGACCCTCACTGCCATCCCCACACCGCCCACAGGCTGCCCCTCACTACCGCCCACACACCACCCCTAGCCTGACCCTCACTGCCACCCACACACCGCCCCAAGCCTGACCCTCACTACCACGCACGCACCGCACCCAGCCTGACCCTCACCTCCACCCACACACCGTCCCCAGCCTGACCCTCACTACCACCCACACACCGCCCCCCGCCTGACCCTCTCTACCACCCACACACACCGCACCCAACCGGACCCTCACTTCCACCCACTCACCGCCTCCAGCCTGACCCTCACTACCACCCACACAATGCCCCCAGCCTGACCCTCACTACCACCCACACACCGCCCCCAGCCTGACCCTCACTACCACACACACACCGCCCCCAGCCTGACCCTTACTAACACCCACACTCCACCACCAGCCTGACCCACACTGCCACCCACACACCGCACCCAGCCTGACCCTCACTACCACCCACACACCGCCCCCCAGCCTGACCCTCACCACCACCCGCACACCGCCCCCAGCCAGACTCTCACTACCACCCACACACCGCACCCAGCCTGTCCCTCACTACCACCCACACACCGCACCCAGCCTGACGCTCACTACCGCTCACACCCCGCCCTTATCCTGACCCTCACTACCACCCACACACCGCACCCAGCCTGACCCTCACTGCCACACACACACCGCCCCCAGCCTGACCCTCACTACCAACCACACACCGCCCCCAACCAGACCCTCCCTGCTCACCACACACCGCCCCCCGCCTGACCCTCACTACCTCCCACACACCGCCCCCAACCAGACCCTCCCTGCCCACCACACACCGCACCCAGCCTGACCCTCACTACCACCCACACACCGCCCACAGCCTGACCCTCACTGCCCCCCACACACCGCCACCAGCCTGACCCTCACTGCCGCCCACACACCGCCACCAGCCTGACCCTCACTACCACCCACACACCGCACCCAGCCTGACCCTCACTACCACCCACTCACCGCACCCAGCCTGACCCTCACTACCACACACTCACCGCACCCAACCTGACCCTCACTACCACCCACACACTGCCCCCAGCCTGACCCTCACTACCACCCACACACCGCCCCAAGCCTAACCCTCACTGCCACCAACACACCGCAACCAGCCTGACCATCACTACCACCCACACAGCACCACCAGCCTGACTCTCACTACCACCCACTGCCCCCAGTCAGACCCTCACTACCACCCACTCACCGCCCCCAGCCTGACCCTCACTGCCACCCACACACCGACCACAGCCTGACCCTCACTGCCACCCACACACCGTCCCCAGCCTGATCCCCACTACCACCCACACACTGCACCCAGCCTGACCCTCACTACCACCCACTGCCCCCAGCCAGACCCTCACTACCACCCACTCACCACCCCCAGCCTGACCCTCACTACCACCCACACAACGCACCCAGCCTGACCCTCACTGCCGTCCACTCACCGCCCCCAGCCTGACCCTCACTACCACCCACACACCGCCTCCAGCCTGACCCTCACCGCTACCCACACACCACCCCCAGCCTGACCCTCACTACCACCCACACACCGTCCCCAGCCTGACCCTCACCGCCACCAACACACCACCCCCAGCCTGACCCTCACTACCACCCACACACCGCCCCAAGACTGACCCTCACTACAACCCACTCACCGTCCCCAGCCTGACCCTCACTACCACCCACACACCGCCCCCAGCCTGACCCTCACTGCGTCTCACACCCCACCGCCCCCAGCCTGACCCTCACTGCCACCCACACACCGCACCCAGCCTGACCCTCACTGCCACCCAAACACCACCCTCTGCCTGACCCTTTCTGCCACCCAGACACCACCCCAAGCCTGACCCTCAATGCCATCCACTCACTGCACCCAGCCTGACCCTCACTACCACCCACTCACCGCACCCAGCCTGACCCTCACTACCAACCACACACCGCACCCTGCCTGACCCCCTCATCCACCCACACACCGCCCCCAGCCTGACCCTCACCTCCACCCACACACCGCACCCAGCCTGACCCTCACTGCCACCCACACACCGCACCCAGCCTGACCCTCATTACCACCCACACACCGCACCCAGCCTGACCCTCACTACCACCCACACACTGCACCCAGCCTGACCCTCACTACCACCCACTCACCTCCCCCAGCCTGACCCTCTCTACCACCCACTCATCGCCCCCAGCCTGACCCTCACTGCCACCCACACACCGCCCCCAGCCTGACCCTCACTGCCACCCACACACCGCCCACAGCCAGACCCTCACTGCCACCCACACACAGCCCCCAGCCTGACCCACACTGCCACCAACACACCGCACCCAGCCTGACCATCACTACCACCCACACAGCACCACCAGCCGGACCCTCACTACCACACACTGCCCCCAGACTGACCCTCACTACCACCCACACACTACCCCGAGCCTGACCCTCACTGCCATCCACACACCGCCCCCAGCCTGACCCTCAATACCACCCACTCACCGTCCCCAGCCTGACCCCCAATACCACCCACACACCGCCCCCAGCCTGACCCTCACTACCACCCACACACCGCACCCAGCCTGACCCTCACCGCCACCCACACACCACCCCCAGCCTGCCCCTCACTACCACCCACACACCGCCCCCAGCCTGACCCTCACTATCACCCACACACCGCACCCAGCCTGACCCTCACTGCCACCCACACACCGCCCCCAGCCTGACCCTCACTGCCACCCACACAACGCCCCCAGCCTGACCGTCACTACCACCCACTCACCGTCCCCAGCCTGACCCTCACTGCCACCCACACACCGCCCCCAGCCTGACCCTCACTACCACCAACACACCGCCCTAGCCTGACCCTCACTACCATCCACACACCGCCCCCAGCCAGACCCTCACCGTCTTCCACACACCGCCCCAAACCTGATCTTCACCGCCGTCTACACACCGCCCCCAGCCCAACCCTCACTAGAGGGCTTGCGGGAAGCAAATGTAGTACCTCTCTTCAAGAAAGGAATTAGGGAAATTCCCGGCAATTACAGACCAGTCAGTCTCACGTCTATCGTCTGCAAGGAGTTAGAAAGGATTCTGAGGGATCGGATGTATGACCATCTGGAAGAGCATGGTTTGATTAAATGCAGTCAGCACGGCTTTGTGAGTGACAGGTCATGCCTCACAAACCTTATTGAGTTTTTTGAGGATGTTACTAGACAGGTTGATGAGGGTCGAGCGGTGGATGTTGTGTATCTTGACTTCAATAAGGCATTTGATAAGGTTCCCCATGGTAGGCTCATTCAGTAGGTCAGGAGGAATGGGATACAGGGAAATTCTGTCTGGATACAGAATTGGCTGGCCAACAGAAGACAGCGAGTGGTAGTGGAAGGAAAATCTTCTGTCTGGAAGTCTGTGGTGAGTGGTGTTCCACAGGGCTCTGTCCTTGGGCCTCTACTGTTTGTAATTTTTGTTAATGACTTGGATGAGGGGATTGAAGGATGGGTCAGCAAGTTTGCAGATGACCTAGAGGTTGGAGGTATCGTTGACAGTATAGAGAGGGATGTTGTAGGCTGCAGCGGGACATTGACAGGATGCAGAAATGGGCTGAGAGGTGGCAGATGGAGTTCAACCTGGATAAATGCGAGGTGATGCATGTTGGAAGGTCGAACTTGAAAGCTGAGTACAGGATTAAGGATAGGATTCTTGGCAGTGTGGAAGAACAGAAGGATGTTGGTGTGCAGATACATAGATCCCTTAAAATGGCTACCCAAGAGGACAGGGTTGTTAAGAAAGCATATGGTGTTTTGGCTTTCATTAACAGGGGGATTGAGTTTAAGAGTCGTGAGATCTTGTTGCAGCTCTATAAAACTTTGGTGAGACCGCACTTGGAATACTGGGTTCAGTTCTGGTCACCCTATTATAGGAAAGATGTGGATGCTTTGGAGAGGGTTCAGAGGAGGTTTACCAGGATGCTGCCTGGACTGGAGGGCTTATCTTACGAAGAGAGGGTGACTGAGCTCGGACTTTTTTTCAGTGGAGAAAAAGAGGAGGAGAGGGGACCTAATTGAGTTATACAAGATTATGAGAGGCATAGATAGAGTTGATAGCCAGAGACTATTTCCCAGGACAGAAATTGTTAACACGAAGGGTCATAGTTTTAAGCTGGTTGGAGGAAAGTATAGAGGGGATGTCAGAGGCGGGTTCTTTACACAGAGAGCTGTGAGAGCATGGAATGCGTTGCCAGCAGCAGTTGTGGAAGCAAGGTCATTGGGGACATTTAAGAGACTGCTGGACATGCATATGGTCACAGAATTTGAGGGTTTGTATATTAAGTTTACGTTCCATAAGGATCAATGGTCGGCACAACATCGTGGGCTGAAGGGCCTGTTCTGTGCTGTACTGTCCTATGATCTATGAAGTGTATCTGTACCTTTCGACCATCTGCACCCTGTACTGACAGGTAGGGCTCCCTCAATACCTTAGAAACCATCCCCCGGTATGTTTATCCCCAGAACACCTCGTAAACCTGTCTGTCAACTTTCAGCAGAAGCAGCCTCAGGGCATTGAGCACAGACTGAATGACTCAGTGACGCTTGGATCAGGTCAGATCAAATTCTCAAGCAAACAGATGGCTGGGGATATTCAGTAACAACGGTGAGGAGAGAGAGGAACAATTCACATTTCAAGTGACCCTTCCTCAAAACGGTCTGTTCTGAAGGAGCTTTCCCGCAGAAATCACTGGATTGAAATGTAAACTCTGTCTGTCTCTTTCTCCCTCTCCCTTCAGAGATGCTGCCGGACATACTTAGCTTCTTCAGCAATCTCTGTATTGATGTTTCAGGTCTCCAGCCGGTCCGTACAGATTGGTTTTAGTGTTGAATTCTCCAGCTTGCTCTGTTCAAGGGATTGAATCCCTCGGCTACAAAGGAGAGTCAGTTACCTCAGCTAACAGGTTTGTGATGCCAACACTGTTGGCTCAATCTCTATCATGTCTGAAATTACCATGAAGGCCCCAACTTCTCAACCTTGCCCCCCACCTGAGGTGTGTGACCCACAAGGCCTCTCTCTCTGACAGGACAGCAGCTCTCGGGTCCTCTTGGTCTATACTAACTTCCCAACTTTAAAAAGGCACTCCAGGAAGAGAGCTCTTTACATGGTTCAGGTCAAAATCCTGGAGCTCCCTCCCTGACATCACTGTGGGACACCCAGGGACTGCAGTAAGGAGAGTACAGCTCACCCCCACCTTCCAGGTAACTATTAGAGGGGGTGGGAATCACATGCAAGCCCCATTTGAAAATAAGTTTATTACAGGGTGACGGTGGATGGTCACTAAGACTGTTTCTGTACCTGTGCTGAAATCAGCATAACGATGAAGCAAAGGGTGGGTTGAAAATGACAGTGATACCCTTTTGTAGGTTGGTGTTTATTGGAGTTTGTATCGGCAATATGAATGTTTGAGCACTTATTCAAGGGCATGCAGGTAGCTGCCAGAGAAGTGATGGGGGTTGGACCGATGGTGACATTTGAAAGCCATCAGGATGAGTATGTGAATAAGAAGGGTTTAGAGGGATATCAGCCAAGTGCTAGAAAATGGAACGAAATGAGATGAGAATATCTGGTTGGTATGGTCGCGTTGGACAGGAAGGACTGTTTCCAAGCTGTGTATCTCTGTGACTCTGTGCCTCTGAATAGTCTATTACAGAGAGTTTCAGACAGGGCTTGGACTGTGTGTCTCGCTCATACTTCCGCAGAATCTGCAAACCCTATGACTCAAAATTTCCACAACACTACATGAAATAGAAAAAAGAGGGTCAGTGCTGAGGGAGTGCTGCACTGTTGGAGGGTCAGTACTGAGGGAGTGCTGCACTGTCAGAGGGTCAGAGTGGAGGGAGCGCAGCATTGTCAGGGGGTCTGTGTGGAGGGAGTCCAGCATTGTCAGAGGATCAGTGTGGGGGAGTGCAGCATTGTCAGAGGATCAGTGTGGAGGGAGTGCAGCATTGTCAGGGGGTCAGTGTGGGGGGAGTGCAGCATTGTCAGAGGATCAGTACTGAGGGGGTGCTGCACTGTCAGAGGGTCAGTACTGAGGGAGTGCTGCACTGAGAGACGGTCAGTATTGAGGGAATGCTGCACTGTCGGAGGGTCAGTCCAGAGAGAGTGCAACACTCAAAGGTTCAGTACTGATGTAATACTGCACTGTCAGAGGGTCTGTACTGTGGGAGAGCTGCACTGTCAGAGGGTCAGTACTGAGGGAATGCTGCACTGTTGGAGGGTCAGTACTGAGGGAGAGCTGCATTGTCAGAGGGTCAGTACTGAGAGAGTGATGGACTGTCAAAGGGTCATTACTGAGAGAGTGCGACACGGTCAGTGTGTCAGTTCTGAGGGAGTGTTGTTTCAGAGGGTCAGTACTGAGGCAGTGCTGCACTGTCAGAGGGTCAGTGTGGAGGGAGTGCTGCAGTGTCAGAGGATCAGTACTGAGGGAGTGCTGCACTGTCAGAGGATCAGTACTGATGGAGAGCTGCACTGTGAGAGGGTCAGTACAGAGAAAGTGCTACACTATCAAACGGTCAGTACTGTGGGAGTGCCGCACTGTCAGAGGGTCAGTACTGTGGGAGTGCCGCACTGCCAGAGGGTCAGTACTGTGGGAGTGCCGCACTGTGAGAGGGTCAGTATTGAGGGAATGCTGCACTGTAAGAGGATCAGTCCAGAGAGTGCTACACTCAGAGGTTCAGTACTGATGCAGTGCTGCACTGTCAGAGGGTCTGAACTGTGGGAGAGCTGCACTGTCGGAGGGTCAGTACTAAGGGATTGCAGCACTGTCGGAGGGTCAGTACTGAGGGAGGGCTGCACTGCCGGAGGGTCAGTACTGAGGGAGGGCTGCACTGTCAGAGGGTCAATATGGAGGGATTGCACCATTGTCAGAGGATCAATGTGGAGGGAGTGCAGCATTGTCAGAGGGTCAGTGTGGAGGGAGTGCAGCATTGTCAGAGGGTCAGTGTGGACGGAGTGCAGCACAGTCAGAGGGTCAGTACTGAGGGCGTGCTGCACTGTCAGTGGGTCAGTACTGAGGGAGTGCTGCACTGTCAGCGCATCAGGCTGGGGGATACCTGCATTGTAAGAGAGTCAGTACTGAGTGAGTGCCACACTGTCAGATGGGCTGAATGGCCTAATTTCTGCTCCCAAGTCTAGTGGTCTACCAGGAATATCTGGAATTGTTCAGTACATTTCTGCTTCTGCTTCCTACAGACCCTGCTCAGCAATGATTCCCGTGTCCAGATTCCAGAGACTGTGTTCAAACAGACCGTCTTCATTTGGTTTTTGAACTTGAAGAGGTTACATCCTCTTTTCCCAGGGTTGGAGGGTTCGTTTCACGTGACTGACCTGCCAGCTCAAAGGGATATTTTCATGCTGCAGGGCTGAGGTTTATTCCTCAGCTTCCGTCTGCTCATCCCAAATGGATCCCATTGCCCCACACTCAGCACAGTTGTGTGTTCCTTATTTCTGAGCTTCCCAATGTTCATCCACTTCCAGAATGACATCCCACACTCCTCCAAGTCGTATCGCAGGGTAATTGCCTGGCAGAGAGGAGGGCTAAGAGTGGAAATAAAAACCTGAAAATTCCTTACAGTGACATTAAGGATGAATTGATAATGAGAGAAAGAGTAGGCTGTGGAAGACAGTGAGAGTCTGTGCATGGACCCAGAGGGTGTAGTGAATGGATGCATTTTGTCAGTGCTCACTGGGACAGGGTTGATAATAAATCGTGGAGATGCTGTGTGATATAATTAAATGAATAAACATATATATAGAGAGAGATGGTTCTGAGTGGTCTGGCCGCCTTACAACCCAATAAATCTCCAAAGACGGTGGAAATGTATCTCAGTTTACCGAATGAGGTGTTGGAGGAAGTGACAGGTACACTAGCAAACATTTTCAAATCCCCTCTGGCCACAGGAGAGTTGTCTGCAGACTGACCATGTGGTACTGTTATTCAAGAGGGAGCATGGGGTATACCAGGCAGCTCCAGGCCAGTCAGGCTAATATCGTGGGTGGGATGTCTGTTGGAAGCAATTTTGGGAGCTAGAATTAATCAGCATTTAAAGAGACTGGAGTTCATGAAGAACAGTCAGAATGGTTCTGTTAAGGGGAAGTCAGGTCTGACCAATGGGATCGCACTGTTTAAGGAGGTGACCAGGTGTGTAAATAAGGGCAATACTTTCCTGTCGCCTGCTTGGAGGTTAGTGAGGCTTTTATCAGGATCCATACCGGAAACTGATAGTGAACATAAAAACTCAAGATCCAAGGAATTTGGCGCAGAATGCTGAGTGACAGGAAGCGGACAGTGATGGCCCAATTAGAAATCTCTGTCCGTTCATGTCTCACTGTTGGGGTCTTGCTGATGTGGCTGATAGAAAAGATGTAGGTTTGAATGGTGGATGGTTAATCATTGGGTTCATGAATGATGTGAAGATTGGTTGGGTGATAAATACTGAGGAAGATAGCCTTAGGTTACAGAAGGATGGAGATGGCCTTGTCAGATGGACCGATCAGTGACAACGGGTGAGGTGCCTGAAGACTGGAGGGTGGTTAATGATGGGCCATTATTGAAGTAAGGCTGCAAGGTACAGCCATTGTACTATGGAGCTGTGAGCCTGATGGCAGTGGTGGGTCAGCTGTTGGAGGGCATTCGGAGAGACAACTTACGTACATTTGGAAAAGCAAGAATTGATTAGGGATGGTCAGCTTGGCTTTGTTTGTGGAAATGATGTTTCCAACTTGATGGAGCTTTTGAAGGGATGACCAAGGAGACAGATGAGAGGCTTTCACATGGGAGACTGCTTAGTAAAAGGTTAGATGGCATGACATCCAGGGAGAGAGGACAGCACGGTGCCTCAGTGGTTTGATTCTAACTCCCGGTGACTGTCTGTGTAGAGTTTACACATTCTCTCTCTATCTGTGCGGGTTTCCTCCGGGTGCTCCACTTTCCTCTCACAGTCCAAAGATGCCATGGGAAATGCAGCATTACAGGGATAGAGTAGAGGATGTGAGTCTGGGTGGGATGCTGTTCAGACAGTCAGAGTGGGCCCAATGGACGGAATGGCTTGCTTCTACACTGTAGGAATTCTAAAATTAATCCACAGAGACAAGTCATGTTCTGGGAACATGGGCTCCAATCTTGGACAGGGGTGGATGTGGGTCCTTACCGTCTGAAGGGGTTTGAACACAGTCTGAGGGGGGAGCTGGGCTGAGCCCTGAAGTGTTGAGGGTGTGAATGTTTTGTGGAGCTACTGTCTGAGGGGCTTTGGGGGTTAAACACAACAAAGTGGTGCTTTCTTTGATATTGGGGGGGTATTTTCTGAGGTACTGAGGGAGCACTATCTGAGGTATTGAGGGGGCACTTTCTGAGGTACTGAGGGAGCACTCGCTGAGGTATTGAGGGAGCACATTGTGAGGCACTAACGAAGCATTTTCTGAGGTACTGAGAGAGCACTTTCTGAGGTATTGAGGGAGCACTGTCTGAGGTATTGAGGGAGCATTTTCTGAGGTAAAGAGGGAGCTTTTTTAGAAATTGAGGGAGCACTTACTTAGATATTGAGAGAGCACTTTCTGAGGTATTGAGGGAGCACTCTCTGGGGTACTGAGGCAGCACTATGTGAGGTACTGAGAGAGCACTTTATGAAGTATTGAGGGAGCACTGTCTGAGGAATTGAGAGAGTACTTTTTGAGGCTCTGAGGGAACAGTTTCTGAGGCACTGAGGGAGCAATTTCAGATGAACTGAGGAATTGAGGTAGCACTTTCTGAGTAATTGAGGGAGCACTTTCTGAGGTATTGGGGGAACACTTTCTGAGGGATTGAGGGAGCACCTTCAGAGGTACTGAGGGAGAACTAACTGGGGAATTGAGGGAGCATTATCTGAGGTACTGAGGGAGCACTTTCTGAGGTATTGAGGGAGTATTATCTGAGGTACTGAGGGAGAACTATCTGAAGTATTCAGGGAGCACTTTGAGGTATTGAAGGAGCACTATCTGAGGTATAGAGGGAGAACTTTCTGAAATATATGGGAGCAATTTCTGAGGTATTGAGGGAGCACTGTCTGAGGTATTAAAGGATCACTTTCTCAGGTATTGAGGGAGCACTTTCTGAGGTATTGAGGGTGAAATATCTGAGATATTGAGGGAAAACGATCTGAGATATTGAGCGAGCACTTTCTGAGGTATTGAGGGAGAACCATCTGAGGTACTGAGAGAGCACTGTCTGAGGTATTGAGGGGACACTTTCTGAGGTACTGAGTGATCAGTATCTGAGGTATTGTGGGAGCACTTTTTGAGGTACTGAGGGAGCACTTTCTCTGGTATTCAGGGAGCATTTTCTGAGGTACTGTGTGAACTCTTTCTGATGTACGGAGGGAGCACTTTTTGAGGTACTGAGGGAGCAGTGTCTGAGGTATTGAGGGGGCAATTTCTGGGGTACTGAGAGAGCACTTTCTGAGGTACTGAAGGAACACTTTCTGAGGTATTGATTGAGCACTTTCTGAGATATTGAGTGGGCACTTTCTGAGGTATTGAGGTAGCACTGTCCAAGGTATTAAGAGAGCACTTCCTGAGGCACTGAGGGAGCACTTTATGAGGTATTGTGGGAGCACTTTCTGAAGTACTGAGGTACTGAGGGAGAACTATTTGAGGTATTGAGGGAGAACTATCTGAGGTACTGAGGGACAACCATCTGAGGTGTTGAGGGAGCACTTTCTGTGGTATTGAGGGAGCATTTCTGAGGTACTGAGAGAACACTGTCTGAGTTATTGAGGGGACGCTTTCTGAGGTATTGAGCGAGCACTTTCTGAGGTACTGAGTGATCAGTATCTGAGGTATTGTGGGAGCACATTTTGAGGTACTGAGGGAGTTCTTTCTTTGGTATTCAGGGAGCATTTTCTGAGGTACTGTGGGAACTCTTTCTGATGTATGGAGGGAGCTCTTTTTGAAGTACTGAGGGAGCAGTGTCTGAGGTATTGAGGGGGCAATTTCTGAGGTATTAAGGGGCACCTTCTGATGTACTGAGGGAGCACTTTCTAAGGTTCTGAGGGCGAACTATCTGAGGTATTGAGGGAGTACTTTCTGAGGTACTGAGGGAGAAGTATTTGAGGTATTGAGGGAGAACGATCAGAGGTACTGTGGGAGCACTTTCCGATGTATTGAGCGAGCACTTTGAGGTACTGAGGGATCACTATCTGAGGTACTGTGGGAGCCCTTTCTGAGGTACTGTGGGAGCCCTTTCTGAGGTACTGTGGGAGCACTATCTGAGGAATTGAGGGAGCACTATCTGAGGATTTGAGGGGGAACTATCTGAGGTATTGAGGGAGCACTACCTGAGATATTGAGGGAGCACTATCTGAGGTATTGAGGGAGCACTATCTGAGATATTGAGGGAGCACTGTCTGGCGTACTGAGGGAGCATTTTCTGAGGTATTGAAGGAGCACTGTCTGAGGCACTGAGGGAGCACTTTCTTAGATGTTGAGAGAGCAATTTCTGAGGTTTTGAGGGAGCATTATCTGAGGTACTAAGGGAGAACTGTCTGAGGTATTGAGGGAGCAATTTCTGGGGTACTGAGGGAGCACTTTGTGGGTACTGAGGGAGCACTTTCTGAGGTGCTGAGTGACCACTTTCTTAGGGATTGCGGGAGCACTTTCTGAGGTACTGAGGGAGAACAATCTGAGATATAGAGGGAGCACTTTCTGAGGTATTGAGGGATCACTATGTGAGGTACTGAGATAGCACTTTATGAAGTAGTGAGGGGGCACTGTCTGAGGTATTGAGAGAGCCCTTTTTGAGGCTCTGAGGGAGCAGTTTCTGAAGTACTGTGGGAGCAATTTCAGATGTACTAAGGAATTGACGTAGCACTTTCTGAGGTATTGAGGGAGCACTGTCAGAGATATTGAGGGAGCATTTTCTGTGGTACTGAGGGAGAACTATCTGAAATATTGAGGGAGCATTTTCGGAGGTATTGAGGGAGCACTTTCTGAGGTATTGAAGGAGCACTATCTGAGGTACAGAGGGAGAACTATCTGAGGTACTGAGGGAGCACTTTCGGAGGTATTGACGGAGCACTTTCAGACGTATTGAGGGAGCACTTTAAGAGGTATTGAGGGAGAACTATCTGTGGTATTGGGGGAGAACGATCTGGGGGACTGAGGGAACACTTTCGGAGGTATTGAGGGAGAACTATTGAGGGAGCACTTTCTGATGAACTGAGGGTGCACTTTCTGATGTAGAGGGAGCACTTTCTGAGGTACGGATGGAGCACTTTATGAGGTACTGAGGGATAACTATTTGAGGTATTGAGGGAGAACTACCTGAGGAACTGAGGGAGAGCCAACTGAGGTATTGAGGAGGCAGTTTCTGGGGTACTGAGGGAGCACTTTCTGAGGGATTGAGGGAGCACTTTCTGAAATACTGTGGGAACACTTTCTGAGATATTGAAAGAGCACTTTCTGAGTTATTAAGGAAGCACTTTCTGAGGTATTGAGGGAGCACTGTCTGTGGTACCGAGAGAGCACTTTATGAGGTATTGAAGTAGCACTGTCAGAGGTGTGAAGGGAGTACTTTTTGAGATACTGAGGGGGCACTTTCGGAGGTACTGAGGGGGCTATTTCAGTTGTACTGAGCAATTGAGGAAGCACTTTGTGAGTTATTGAGTGAGCACTTTCTGAGGTACTGAGGGAGAACTATCTGAGATATTGAGGGAGCACTGTCTGGCGTACTGAGGGAGCATTTTCTGACGTACTGAGAGAGCATTTTCTGAGGTACTGAGGGAGCACTTTGAGGTATTGTGGGAGCATTTTCTGAGGTACAGAAGGAGCACTTTCTGAGGGATTGAGGGAGCACTATCTGAGGAATTGCGGGAGCATTATCTGAGGGATTGAGGGAGCACTATCTGAGGGATTGAGGGAGCACTATCTGAGGGAATATGGGAGCACTGTCTGAGGTATTGAGGGAGCACTTTCGGAGGTATTGAGGGAGCACTTTCGGAGGTATTGGGGAGAACGATCTGAGGGACTGATGGGGGAACTTTCGGAGGTATTGATGGAGAACTATTGAGGGAGCACTATCTGAGGTACTGAGGGAGCACTTTCTGATGAACTGAGGGTGCACTTTCTGATGTAGAGGGAGCACTTTATGAGGTACGGATGGAGCACTTTATGAGGTACTGAGGGATAACTATTTGAGGTATTGAGGGAGAACTACCTGAGGTACTGAGGGAGAGCCAACTGAGGTATTGAGGAGGCAGTTTCTGGGGTACTGAGGGAGCACTGTCTGAGGTATTGAGGGGGAACTTTCTGAGGTACTGAGGGGACACTTTCTGAGGTATTGAGCGAGCACTTTCTGATGTACTGAGGGATCACTATCTGAGGTATTGTGGGAGCACCTTTTGAGGTACAGAGGGAGCACTTTCTCTGGTATTCAGGGAGCATTTTCTGAGGTACTGATTAGATTACTTACAGTGTGGAAACAGGCCCTTCGGCCCAACAAGTCCACACCGACCCGCCGAAGCGCAACCCACCCATACCCCTACATATACCCCTTACCTAACACTACGGGCAATTTAGCATGGCCAATTCACCTGACCCGCACATCTTTGGACTGTGGGAGGAAACCGGAGCACCCGGAGGAAACCCACGCAGACACGGGGAGAACGTGCAAACTCCACACAGTCAGTCGCCTGAGGCGGGAATCGAACCCGGGTCCCTGGCGCTGTGAGGCAGCAGTGCTAACCACTGTGCCACAGGTACTGTGGGAGCTCTTTCTGATGTGCTGAGGGAACACTTTCTGAGGTACAGAGGGAGCACTTTTTGAGGCATTGAGGGAGCAGTGTCCGAGGTATTGAGGGGCACTTTCTGAGGTATTGAGGGATCACTTTCTGAGGAACTGAGAGAGCGCTTTCTGAGTTTATTGGGGGAGCACTGTCTGAGGAACTGAGGCAGCATTTTTGAGGAATTGAGGGAGAACTATCTGAGGAATTGAGGGAGCATGATCTGAGTTACTGAGGGAGAACTATGTGAGGTATTGAGGGAGAACTATCTGAGGTACTAAGGGAGCACTTTCTGAGATAGTGAGGGAGCACTTTATGAGGTGCTGAGGGAGCACTGTCTGAGGTATTGAGGTGGCACATTCTGAGGTATTCAGGGAGCACACTTTCTGAGGTATTGAGGGTGAACTACATTAGATATTGAAGGAGCACTTTATGAGGTACTGTGGGAGCACGTTATGAGGTACTGAGGGAGAACTATCTGAGGTACTGAGGGAGAACTACCTGAGGTACTGAGTGAGAGCCATCTGAGGTATTGAGGAGGCAGTTTCTGGGTTATTGAGGGAGCACTTTCTTAAGTACTAAGGGAACACTTTCTGAAGTACTGAGGGAGCACTACCTGAGGTATTGAGGGAGCACTGTCTGAGGTATTGAGGGAGCACTTTCTGAGTTATTGGGGGAGCACTTTCAGACATATTGAGGGAGCGCTTTCAGATGTATTGAGGGATCACTTTATCAGAAAGTGAGGGAGAACTATCTGAGATATTGAGTGAGCATTTTCTGAGGTATTGAGGGAGCACTTGCTGAGGTATTGTGGAAGAACTATCTGAGGTATTGAGGAAACACTTTCTGAAGTATTGTGGGAGCTCTTTCTGATGTACTGAGGGAGCACTTTACAGGTGCAGAGGGAGCACTTTACAGGTGCAGAGGGAGCACTGTCTCAGATATTGAGGTGGCACATTCCGAGGTATTCAGGGAGAACTATCTGAGGTACTGAGGGAGAACTATCTGAGGTACTGAGGGAGCACTTTCTGAGGTATTGAGGTAGGACTTTGAGGTATTGAGGGAGAACTACCTGAGGTATTGAGGGTGCATTATCTCAGGTATTGAGGGAGCACTATCAGAGGTACTGAGGTAGGACTTTCTGAGGTATTGAGGGAGAACTATCTGAGGTATTGAGGGAGAACTATCTGATGTACTGAGGGAGCACTTTCTGAGATAGTGAGGGAGCACTTTATGAGGTGCTGAGGGAGCACTGTCTGAGGTATTGAGGTGGCACATTTTGAAGTATTCAGGGAACACTTTCTGAGGTAGTGTGGGAGAACAATCAGGTATTGAGGGAGCACTTTGTGAGGTACTGAGGGAGAACTATTTGAGTTATTGAGGGAGAACTATCTGAGGTATTGACTGAGAACTAGCTGAGATATTGAGGAGGCAGTTTCTGGGGTACTGAGGGAGCACTTTCTGAGGTGCTGAGGGAACACTGTCTGAGGTATTGAGGTGGTACTTTGAGGTATTCAGGGAGCACTTTCTGAGGTAATGAGGGAGAACTATCTGAGGAATTGAGGGACAACTATCTGACGTATTGAGGAGGCAGTTTCTGGGGTACTGAGGGTGCACTGTCTGAGGTATTGAGGTGGCACTTTGAGGAATTGAGGGAGAACTATCTGAGGAATTGAGGGAGCACTTTCTGAGGAATTGAGGGAGCACTTTGAGGTATTGAGGGAGAACTATCTGAGGTATTGAGGGAGAACTATCTGAGGTAGGAAGGGAGCACTTGCTGATGTATTGTGGGAGCTATTCTGATGTACTGAGGGAACACTTACTGAGGGAGCACTTTCTGAGGTATTGAGGGAGCGCTTTCTGAGGTATTGAGGGAGTACAATCTGAGGGACTGAGGGAGAACTATTTGAGGTACAGAGGGAGCGCTGTCAGGTATTGAGGTGGTAATTTCTGAGGCATTCGGGGAACACTTTCTGAGGTTAAAGGGAGCACTTTGTGAGGTACTGAGGGAGAACTATCTGAGGTATTGAGGAGGCAGTTTCTGGGGTACTGTGGGAGCACTTTCTGAGGTGCTGAGAGAGCACTTTCTGAGGTACTGATGGAACACTTTCTGAGATAGAGAGTGAGCACTTTCTGAGATATTGAGGGACCACAATCTGAAGTACCAAGAGAGCACTTTATGAGGTATTGAGGTAGCACTGTCTGAGGCATTAAGAGAGCACTTTTTGAGGTACTGAGGGGTCACTTTCTGAGGTACTGAGGGAGCAATTTCAGATGTACTGAGGAATTGAGGTCGCACTTTCTGAGGTATTGAGGGAACACTTTCTGAGGTACCGAGGGAGAAATATTTGGGGAATTGAGGGAGCATTATCCGAGGTATTGAGCGAGCACTTTCTGAGGAACTGAGGGAGCACTTTCTGAGGAACTGAGGGAGCACATTCTGGGGTACTGGGGGAGCACATTCTGGGGTACTGAGGGAGCACATTCTGGGGTACTGAGGGAGCACTTAGGTATTGAGAGAGCACTTTCTGAGGTACTGAGGGAGAACTATTTGAGTTATTGATGGAGAACTATCTGAGGTACAGAGGGAGAACCATCTGAGGTGTTGAGGAGCACTTTCTGAGATACTGAGTGAGCACTTTCTGAGATACTGAGTGAGCACTTTCTGACATATTGAGGGAGCACTTTCTGAGGTATTGAGGGAGCACTATCTGAAGTACCGAGAGAGCACTTTATGAGGTATTGAGGTAGGACTATCTGAGGTATTGTGGGAGCACGTTTTGAGGTACTGAGGGAGCACTTTCTCTGGTATTCAGGGAGCATTTTCTGAGGTACTGTGGGAGCTCTTTCTGATGTACTGAGGGAGCACTTTCTGAGTTACAGAGGGAGCACATTTTGAGGAAGCAGTGTCTGAGGTATTGATAGGCCATTTCTGAGGTATTGAGTTGCACTTTCTGAGGTACTGAGGGAGCACATTCTGAGGTATTGAGGGAGCACTTTCTGAGTAACTGAGGGAGAAATGTCTGAGGTATTGAGGGAACACTATCTGAGGTATTCAGGGAGCACTTTCTGAGGTACTGAGGCAGCATTTTTGAGGAATTGAGGGAGAACTATCTGAGGAATTGAGGGAGCATGATCTGAATTACTGAGGGAGAACAATGTGAGGTACTGAGGGAGAACTATGTGAGGTACTGAGGGAGAACTATGTGAGGTACTGAGGGAGCACTATCTGAGGTACTGAGGGAGCACTTTCTGAGGTATTGAGGAAGAACTATCTGATGTACTGAGAGAGCACTTTATGAGGTGCTGAGGGACCAATGTCTGAGTTATTGAGGTGGCACGTTCTGAGGAATTCAGGGAGCACTATCTGAGGTACTGAAGGTGAACTATTTGAGGTATTGAGGGAGAACTACCTGAGATACTGAGGGAGAGGCATCTGAGGTATTGAGGACGCAGTTTCTGGGGTACTGAGGGAGCACTTTGTGAGGAACTGAGGCAGCATTTTCAGAGGTATTGAGAGAGCCTCTTCTGAGGTATTCAGGGAGCACGTTCAGAGGTATTGAGGGAGCACTTTCAGAGGTACTGATGGAGCACTATCTGAGGTGTTGAGGAAGCACTATCTGAGGTACTGTGGGAGCACTATCTGAGGTACTGAGGGAGCAGTGTCTGAGGTATTGAGGGGCACTTTCTGAGGTAATGAGGGAGAAGTATTTGAGGTATCGAGGTAGAACTATCTGAGGTATTGAGGGAGTACGGTCTGTGGTACTGAGGGAACACTTTCTGAGGTATTGAGGGTGAACTATCTGATGTACTGAGGGATCATTTTCTGAGGTATTGAGGGAGCACTTTCAGAGGTACTGAGGGAGCACTTTCAGAGGTATTGAGGGTAGCACTTCCTGATGTATTGTGGGTGCTCTTTCTGATGTACTGAGGGAGCACTATCTGCGGAATTGAGGGAGCATCATCTGAGGTATAGTTGGAGAACTATCTGAAATATTGAGGGAGCAATTTCTGAGGTATTGAGGGATCACTTTCTGATGTACTGAGGGATCACTTTCTGAGGTATTGAGGGAGCTCTTTCTGAGGTATTAAGGGAGTACTATCTGAGGAATTGAGGGAGCACGTTCTGAGGAACTGAGGCAGCATTTTCTGAGGTATTGAGAGAGCATCTTCTGAGGTATTCAGGGAGCACGTTCTGAGGTATTGAGGGAGCACTATCTGAGGAATGGAGGGAGCACTATCTGAGGAATGGAGGGAGCATTATCTGAGGAATGGAGGGAGGAATTTCTGAGGTATTGAGGGAGCACTTTCTGAGGTATTGAGTGAGAACTATCTGAGGTATTGAGGGAGCACTATCTGATGTATTGTGGGAGCTCTTTCTCATGTACTGAGGGAGCACTATCTGAGGAATTGAGGGAGCATCATCTGAGGTTTAGTGGGAGAACTATCTGAAATATTGAGTGAGCACTTTCTGAGGTATTGAGGGTGAACTATCTGAGATATTGAGGGTGCATTTTCTGAGGTACTGAGGGAGCACTTTCTGAGGTGCTGACGGAGCACTGTCTGAGGTACTGAGGCAGAACTATCTAAGGTACAGAGGGAGAACTATCTGAGGAATTGAGGGAGCACTTTCTGAGGTGCTGATGGGGCAATTTCTCAGGTATTGAGGGAGTACGATCTGTGGTACTGAGGGAGCACATTCTGAGATATTGAGGGTGAACTCTGAGTTATTGTGGGAACACTTTCTGATGTACTGAGGGATCACTTTCTGATGTACTGAGGGATTACTTTCTTAGGTATTGTGGGAACACTTTCTGAGGAACTGAGGTAGCATTTTCTGAGGTATTGAGTGAGCTCTTTCTGAGGTATTCAGGGAGCACGTTCTGAGGTATTGAGGGAGCACTTTCAGACGTACTGATGGAGCACTATCTGAGGTATTGAGGGAGCACTATCTGAGGTACTGTGGGAGTACTTTCTGATGTACTGAGGGATCACTCTCTGATGTACTGAGGGAGCACTTTCTGAGGTACTGAGGGAGCTCTTTCTGAGGTATTGAGGGAGCTCTTTCTGAGGTATTGAGGGAGCTCTTTCTGAGCAACTGAGGCAGCATTTTCTGAGGTATTGAGAGGGCATCTTCTGAGGTATTGAGAGGGCATCTTCTGAGGTATTCAGGGATCACGTTCTGAGGTACTGATGGAGCACTATCTGAGGTACTGAGGGAGCACTTTCTGAGGTACTGAGGGAGCTCTTTCTGAGGTATTAAGTGAGCTCTTTCTGAGGTATTGAGGGAGCTCTTTCTGAGGTATTGAGGGAGATCTTTCTGAGCAACTGAGGCAGCATCTTCTGAGGTATTGAGAGGGCATCTTCTGAGGTATTCAGGGAGCACGTTCTGAGGTACTGATGGAGCACTATCTGAGGTGTTGAGGAAGCACTATCTGAGGAATGGAGGGAGCATTATCTGCGATATTGAGGGAGCATTATCTGAGATATTGAGGGAGCATTGTCTGAGGTATTGAGGGAGCATTATCTGAGATATTGAGGGAGCATTATCTGAGGTATTGAGGGAGCAATTTCTGAGGTATTGAGGGAGAACTATCTGAGATATTGAGGGTGCATTTTCTGATGTACTGAGGGAGCACTTTCTGATGTACTGAGGGAGCACTTTCTGAGGTGCTGACGGAGCACTGTCTGAGGTACTGAGGCAGAACTATCTGAGGTACTGAGGGAGAACTATCTGAGGAATTGAGCGAGCACTTTCTGAGGTGCAGATGGGGCAATTTCTGAGGTATAGAGGGAGCACTGTCTGAGGTATAGAGGGAGCACTGTCTCAGGTATAGAGGGAGCACTTTCTGAGGTATTGAGGGAGAACTATCTGAGGTATTGAGGGAGAACTATCTGACGTACTGAGGGAGAAACATCTGAAGTACTGAGGGAGCACTTTGAGGAATTGAGGGAGCAATTTCTCAGGTATTCAGGGAACATTTTCTGAGGTACTGTGGGAGCTCTTTCTGAGGTACGGAGGGAGCACTTTGTGACGTTCTGAGTGAGCACTGTCTGAGGGATTGATGGGGCAATTTCTGAGGTATTGAGGAAGCACTTTCTGAGGTAGTGAGAGAGCGCTTTGAGGTTATTGAGGGAGCACTTTCTGAGGAACTGAGGGAGCACTTTCTGAGGAACTGAGGGAGCATTTTTGAGGTATTGAGGGAGCACGATCTGAGGTATTGAGGGAGCATGATCTGAGGTATTGAGGGAGCACGATCTGAGGTATTGAGGGAGCACTATCTGAGGTATTGAGGAAGCACTTTCTGATGTACTGTGGTAGCACTTTCTGAGGTATTGAGTGAGCACTTTATGAGGTGCTGAGGGAGCTCTATCTGAGGTACTGACAAAGATCTATCTGAGGAATTGAGGGAGCACTGTCTGAGGTACTGAGGGAGGACTTTCTGAGGTACTGAGGGAGCACTTTCTGAGGTACTGAGGGAGCTCTTTCTGAGGTATTAAGTGAGCTCTTTCTGAGGTATTGAGGGAGCTCTTTCTGAGGTATTGAGGGAGATCTTTCTGAGCAACTGAGGCAGCATCTTCTGAGGTATTGAGAGGGCATCTTCTGAGGTATTCAGGGAGCACGTTCTGAGGTACTGATGGAGCACTATCTGAGGTGTTGAGGAAGCACTATCTGAGGAATGGAGGGAGCATTATCTGAGATATTGAGGGAGCATTATCTGAGATATTGAGGGAGCATTGTCTGAGGTATTGAGGGAGCATTATCTGAGATATTGAGGGAGCATTATCTGAGGTATTGAGGGAGCACTTTCTGAGGTATTGAGTGAGAAATATCTGAGGTATATAGGGTAGCACTTCATGATGTATTGTGGGAGCTCCTTCTGATGTACTGAGGGAGCACTACCTGAGGAATTGAGGGAGCATCATCTGAGGTATAGTGGGAGAACTATCTGAAATATTGAGGGAGCAATTTCTGAGGTATTGTGGGATCACTTTCTGAAGGATTGAGGGAGCACTTTCTGATGTACTGAGGGAGCACATTCTGAAGTATTGAGGGAGAACTATCTGAGATATTGAGGGTGCATTTTCTGATGTACTGAGGGAGCACTTTCTGATGTACTGAGGGAGCACTTTCTGAGGTGCTGACGGAGCACTGTCTGAGGTACTGAGGCAGAACTATCTGAGGTACTGAGGGAGAACTATCTGAGGAATTGAGCGAGCACTTTCTGAGGTGCTGATGGGGCAATTTCTGAGGTATAGAGGGAGCACTGTCTGAGGTATAGAGGGAGCACTGTCTCAGGTATAGAGGGAGCACTTTCTGAGGTATTGAGGGAGAACTATCTGAGGTATTGAGGGAGAACTATCTGACGTACTGAGGGAGAAACATCTGAAGTACTGAGGGAGCACTTTGAGGAATTGAGGGAGCAATTTCTCAGGTATTCAGGGAACATTTTCTGAGGTACTGTGGGAGCTCTTTCTGAGGTACGGAGGGAGCACTTTGTGACGTTCTGAGTGAGCACTGTCTGAGGTATTGATGGGGCAATTTCTGAGGTATTGAGGAAGCACTTTCTGAGGTAGTGAGAGAGCGCTTTGAGGTTATTGAGGGAGCACTTTCTGAGGAACTGAGGGAGCACTTTCTGAGGAACTGAGGGAGCATTTTTGAGGTATTGAGGGAGCACGATCTGAGGTATTGAGGGAGCATGATCTGAGGTATTGAGGGAGCACGATCTGAGGTATTGAGGGAGCACTATCTGAGGTATTGAGGAAGCACTTTCTGATGTACTGTGGTAGCACTTTCTGAGGTATTGAGTGAGCACTTTATGAGGTGCTGAGGGAGCTCTATCTGAGGTACTGACAAAGATCTATCTGAGGAATTGAGGGAGCACTGTCTGAGGTACTGAGGGAGGACTTTCTCAGGTATTCAGGGAGCATTTTCTGAGGTACTGTGGGAGCTCTTTCTGATGTGCTGAGGGAGCAGATTCTGAGATACGGAGGGAGCACTTGTGAGGTACTGAGTGAGCACTCTCTGAGGTATTGATGGAGCACTTTCTGAGGTAGTGAGGAAGCACTTTTTGAGGTAGTGAGTAAGCGCTTTCTGAGGTAATTGGGGAAGCACTCTGAGTTATTGAGGGATCACTTTCTGAGGTATTGAGGGAGCAGTATCTGAGGTATAGAGGGAGCACGTTCTGAGGAACTGAGGCAGCATTTGTGAGGTATTGAGGGAGCACTATCTGAGGAATTGAGGGAGCACTTTCTGATGTATTGAGGGAGCACGATCTGAGGTATAGAGGGAGCACGATCTGAGGTATAGAGGGAGCACTACCTGAGATATTGAGGGAGCATTATCTGAGATATTGAGGGAGCATTATCTGAGATATTGAGGGAGCAATTTCTGAGGTATTGAGGAGCACTTTCTGAGGTATTGAGTGAGCACTATCTGAGGTACTGAGGGAGCACTATCTGAGGTATTGTGGGAGGTCTTTCTGATGTACTGAGGGAGCATTATCTGAGCTATAGTGGGAGAACTTTCTGAAATATTGAGGGAGCAAATTCTGAGTTATTGAGGGAGCACTATCTGAGGTACTGAGGAAGCACTTTTTGAGGTAGTGAGAGAGCGCTTTCTGAGGTAATTGGGGGAAGCACTTTCTGAGTTATTGAGGGATCACTTTCTGAGGCATTGAGGGAGAACTATCTGAGATATTGAGTGAGCACTTTCTGAGGTACTGAGAGAGCATTTTAGAGGTATTGTGGGAGCATTATTTGAGATATTGAGGGAGCTCTTTCTGAGGTATTGAGGGAGCTCTTTCTGAGGTATTGAGGGAGCACTATCTGAGGTACTGAGGGAGCACTATCTGAGGTACTGAGGGATCACTATCTGAGGAATTGAGGGATCACTATCTGAGGTATTGAGGGAGCATTTTCTGAAGTATTGAGGGAGAACTATCTGAGGTACTGAGGAAGCATTATCTGTGATATTGAGGGAGCATTTTCTGATGTATTGTGGGAGCACTTTCTGATGTATTGAGGGAGCAGTATCTGAGGTACTGAGGGAGCATTATCTGAGGTATAGTGGGAGAACGTTATGGAATATTGAGGAAGCACTATCTGAGGTATTGAGGGAGCACTGAGGTACTGAGGGAGCACTATCTGAGATACTGAGGGTGCACGTTCTGATGTATTGTGGTAGCTCTTTCTGATGTACTGAGGGAGATCTATATGAGGTATTGAGGGAGAACTATCGGAGATATTGAGTGAGCACTTTCTGAGGTATTGAGGGGAACTATCTGATGTATTGTGGGAGGTCTTACTGATGCACTGAGGGAGCACTTTCTGATGAATTGAGGGAGCACTGTCTGAGGTCCTGAGGGAGAACTATCTGAGGAGTTGAGGGAGCACTCTTTGAGGTATTGAGGGGGAACCATCTGAGGTACTGAGGGAGCACTGTCTGGTGTATTGAGGGAGCACTTTCTGAGGTACTGAGGGAGCACATTATGAGATGCTGAGGGAGCACTGTCTGAGGTACTAAGGGAGGACTTTGTGAGGTACTGAAGGAGAAGTTTTGAGGTATTGAGGGTGAACTACCTGAGGTACTGAGGGAGAGACATCTGAGGTATTGAGGGACCACTTTCTGAGTTACCGAGGGAACACTTTCTGAGGCATTGAGAGAAAACTTTCTGAGGTAATGAGGGACCACTTTCTGAGGTACTGAGGGAGAACTGTTTGAGGTATTGAGCGAGAACTATCTGAGGTACTGAGGGAGATCCATCTGAGGCATTGAGGGAGCACTTTGTGAGGAACTCAGGGAGCACTTTCTCAGGTATTCAGGGAGCATTTTCTGAGGTACTGAGGGAGCACTTTCTGAGGTACGGAGGGAGCACTTTGTGAGGTAGTGAGGAAGCATTTTCTGAGGTACTGAGAGAGCGCTTTCTGAGGTTATTGAGGGAGCACTGTCTGAGGTATAGACGGAGCACTTTCTGAGATAGTGAGGAAGCATTTTCTGAGGTACTGAGAGAGCGCTGTCTGAGGTATAGAGGGAGCACTTTCTGAGGAACTGAGGCAGCATTCTTGAGGTATTGAGGGAGCACTATCCGAAGTATAGAGGGAGCACTTTCTGAGGAAATGAGGCAGCATTTTTAAGGTATTGACGGAGCACTATCTGAGGTATTGTGGGAGCTCTTTCTGATGTACTGAGAAAGCACGATCTGAGGAATTCAGGGCGCATTATCTGAGGCATAGTGGAAGAACTTTCTGAAATATTGAGGGAGCAATTTCTGAGGTACTGAGTGAGCACTATCTGAGGTATCGAGGAATCACTTTCTGAGGTATTGAGGGAGAACTATCTGAGGAATTGAGGTAGCATTATCTGATGTATAGTGGGAGAACTATTTGAAATATTAAGGGAGCAATTTCTGATGTATTGAGGGAGCACTTTCTGAGATACTGAGGGAGCATTTTCTGAGGTATTGAGGGAGAAATATCTGTGGTAATGAATTTGAACTATCTGAGATATTGAGTGAGCATTTTCTGAGGTATTGAGGGATCACTGTCTGAGGTATTGAGGGAGCACTTTCTGATGTACTGAGGCAGCACTCTCTGAGGTACTCAGGAAGCACTTTCTGAGGAAGCACTTTCTGAGGTATTGTGGTGGCACTTTCTGAGGTATTCAAGGAGCACTTTCTGAGGTACTGAGGGAGCACTTTCTGAAGTATTGTGGGAGTACTATCTGAGGAATTCAGGGAGCATTATCTGAGATATTGAGCGAGCATTTTCTGAGGTATTGAGGGATCACTTTCTGAGGTATTGAGGTGGCACTATCTGATGTGTTAAGATAGCACTTTTTGAGGTACTGAGGGGTCACTTTCTGATGTACTGAGGGAGCAATTTCAGATGTACTGATGAATTGAGGTAGCACTTTCTGAGGAACTAAGGGAGCATTCTTGAGGTATTGAGGGAGCAGTATCTGAGGTATTGAGGCAGCATTTTCTGAGGTATTGAGGGAGCACTTTCTGAGGTATTGAGGGAGAACTATCTGATGTATTGTGGGAGCTCTTTCTGATGTACTGAGGGAGCAGTATCTGAGGTACTGAGGTAGCATTATCTGAGGCATAGTGGAAGAACGTTATGAAATATTGAGGGAGCAATTTCTGAGGTATTGAGGGAGCAATTTCTGAGGTATTGAGGGAGCACTTTCCGAGGTACTGAGGAAGCACTATCTGAGGTATTGAGGGAGAACTATCTGAGATATTGCGTGAGCACTTTCTGAGGTATTGAGGGAGAACTATCTGAGGTATTGAGGGAGCACTTTCCGATGTATTGTGGGAGCTCTTTCTGCTGTACTGAGGGAGCACGATCTGAGGAATTGAGGGAGCATTATCTGAGGTATAGTGGGAGAACTATCGGAAATATTGAGGGAGCACCTTTTGAGGTACTGAGGAAGAACATTTTGAGGTATTGAGGGATCACTTTCTGAGGTATTGAGGGAGCACTTTCTGAGGTACTGAAGGAGAACTATCTGAGGTACTAAGGGATCACACTGTGAGGTACTGAGGGAGAAATATTTGAGGTGTTGAGGGAGAATTACGTGAGGTACTGAGGGCGTGCCACCTGAGGTATTGAGGGAGTACTGTCTGAGGTGCTGAGAGAGCACTTTGAGGTACTGAGGGAGCACCTTATGAGGTATTGAGGTCGCACTGTCTGAGGTATTAAGATAGCAATTTTTGAGGTACTGAGGGGTCACTTTCTGATGTACTGAGGTATTGAGGAAGCACTTTGAGGTATTGAGAGAGCATTATCTGAGGTATAGAGGGAGCACTTTCTGAGGAACTAATGGAGCATTCTTGAGGTATTGAGGGAGCAGTATCTGAGGTATTGAGGCGGTATTTTCTGAGCTATTGAGGGAGAACTATCTGAGGTACTGAGGGAGCACTTTCTGATGTATTGTGGGAGCTCTTTCTGATGTACTGAGGGAGCAGTATCTGAGGTACTTAGGTAGCATTATCTGAGGTATAGTGGAAGAATGTTATGAAATATTGAGAGAGCACTTTCTGAGGTACAGAGGAAGCACTATCTGAGGTATTGAGGGAGAACTATCTGAGGTATTGAGGGAGAACTATCTGAGATATTGAGGGAGAACTATCTGAGATATTGAGGGGGAACTATCTGAGGTATTGAGGGAGCACTTTCCGATGTATTGTGGGAGTTCTTCCTGATCCACTGAGGGAGCACTTTCTGATCTACTGAGGGAGCACATTCTGAGGTACTGGGGGAGCACATTATGAGGTGCTGAGGGAACGCTGTCTGAGGTACTGATGGAGAACTATCAGAGGAATTGAGGAGCTCTCTTTGAGGTATTGAGGGGGAACCATCTGAGGTACTGAGGGAGAACTATCTGAGATATTGAGGGGAACTATCTGAGGTATTGAGGGAGCACTTTCCGATGTATTGTGGGAGTTCTTCCTGATCCACTGAGGGAGCACTTTCTGATCTACTGAGGGAGCACATTCTGAGGTACTGGGGGAGCACATTATGAGGTGCTGAGGGAACGCTGTCTGAGGTACTGATGGAGAACTATCAGAGGAATTGAGGAGCTCTCTTTGAGGTATTGAGGGGGAACCATCTGAGGTACTGAGCGAGAACTATCTGAGGTACCAAGGGAGGACTTTGGGAGATACTGAGGGAGAGCTATTTGAGGTATTGAGGGAGAACTATCTGAGGTACTGAGGGAGATCCATCTGAGGCATTGAGGGAGCACTTTGTGAGGAACTGAGGGAGCACTTGCTTAGGTATTCAGGGAGCATTTTCTGAGGTACTGTGGGAGCTCTTTCTGATGTACTGAGGGAGCACATTCTGAGGTACGGATGGAGCACTTTGTGAGGTACTGAGTGAACACTGTCTGAGGTATTGATGGGGCAATTTCTGAGGTAGTGAGGAAGCACTTTCTGAGGTAGTGAGAGAGCGCTTTCTGAGGTTATTAGGGGAGCACTGTCTGAGGTTATTGAGGGAGCACTATCTGAGGTATAGAGGTAGCACTTTCTGAGGAACTAAGGGAGCATTCTTGAGGTATTGAGGGAGCAGTATCTGCAGTATACAGGGAGCACTTTCTGAGGTTATTGGGGAGCACTGTCTGAAGTACTGAGGGAGCACTATCTGAGGTATTGAGGGAGAACATTCTGAGGTATTGAGGGAGCACAATCTGAGGTACTGAGGGATCACTATCTGAGGAATTGAGGGAGCATTTCCTGAAGTATTGAGGGAGAACTATCTGAGGTATTGAGGGAGAACTATCTGAGGAATTGTGGGAGCACTATCTGAGGAATTGAGGGAGCATTATCTGTGATATTGAGGGAGCATTATCTGTGATATTGAGGGAGCATTTTCTGATGTATTGTGGAAGCATTATCTGAGGTATTGAGGGAGCACTATCTGATGTATTGTGGTAGCTCTTTCTGATGTACTGAGGGAGATCTATATGAGGTATTGAGGGAGAACTATCTGAGATATTGAGTGAGCACTTTCTGAGGTATTGAGGGGGAACTATCTGTTGTATTGTGGGAAGTCTTTCTGATGCACTGAGGGAGCACTTTCTGATGAATTGAGGGAGCACTGTCTGAGATTCTGAGGGAGCACATTATGAGATGCTGAGGGAGCACTGTCCGAGGTACTAAGGGAGGACTTTGTGAGGTACTGAGGGAGAAGTTTTGAGGTATTGAGGGTGAACTACCTGAGGTACTGAGGGAGAGCCATCTGAGGTACTGAGGGACCACTTTCTGAGGTACTGAGGGAACACTTTCTCAGGTATTGAGGGAGAACTATCTGTGGTAATGTATTTGAAATATCTGAGATATTGAGGGAGCATTTTCTGAGGTATTGAGTGAGCACTGTCTGAGGTATTGAGGTGGCACTTTTTGAGGTATTCAGGGAGCACTTTCTGAGGTACTGAGGGAGAACTATCTGAGGAATTGAGGGAGCACTTTCTGAGGTACTGAGGGAAATCTATTTGAGGTATTGAGGGAGACCCATCTGAGGAACTGAGGGAGCACTTTCTGAGGTACTTAGGGAGCATTTTCTGAGGTATTGATTGGCATTTTCTGAGGTATTGCGGGAGCACTTTCTGATGTACTGAGGCAGCACTCTCTGAGGTACTCAGGAAGCACTTTCAGGTGCTGAGGAAGCACTTTCTGAGGTATTGAGGTGGCACTTTCTGAGGTATTCAAGGAGCACTTTCTGAGGTCCTGAGGGAGCACGATCTGAGGTACTGAGGGAGCACTTTCTGAAGTATTCTGGGAGTACTATCTGAGGAATTCAGGGAGCATTATCTGAGATATTGAGCGAGCACTTTCTGAGGTATTGAGGGAGCACTTTCTGAGGTATTGAGGGAGCACGATCTGAGGTACTGAGGGAGCACTTTCTGAAGTATTGTGGGAGTACTATCTGAGGAATTCAGGGAGCATTATCTGAGGTATTGAGGGAGCATTATCTGAGGTATTGTGGGAGCATTATCTGAGGTATTGAGCGAGCATTTTCTGAGGTATTGAGCGAGCATTTTCTGAGGTATTGAGGGAGCACTATCTGAGGTATTGACGGAGCACTATCTGAGGTATTGAGGGAGCACTATCTGAGGTACTGAGGGAGCACTATCTGAGGTATTAAGATAGCACTTTTTGAGGTACTGAGGTGTCATTTTCTGATGTACTGAGGGAGCAATTGCAGATGTACTGAGGAATTGAGGGAGCACTTTCTGAGGAATTGAGGGAGCACTATCTGAGGTATTGAGGGAGCACTATCTGAGGAATTGAGTGAGCATTATCTGAGATATTGAGGGAGCATTTCCTGATGTATTGTGGGAGCTCTTTCTGCTATACAGAGGGAGCATTATCTGAGGAATTGAGGGAGCATTATCTGAGGTATAGTGGGAGAACTATCGGAAATATTGAGGGAGCACTTTTTGAGGTATTGCGGGAGTACTGTCTGAGGTGCTGAGAGAGCACTTTCTGAGATAATGAGGGAGCACTTTTTGAGGTACTGAGGGAGCACCTTCTGATGTACTGAGGGAGCAATTTCAGATGTACTGAGGAATTGAGGTAGCACTTTCTGAGGAACTAAGGGAGCATTCTTGAGGTATTGAGGGAGCAGTATCTGAGGTATTGAGGCAGCATTTTCTGAGGTATTGAGGGAGCACTTTCTGAGGTATTGAGGGAGAACTATCTGAGGTACTGAGGGAGCACTTTCTGATGTATTGTGGGAGCTCTTTCTGATGTACTGAGGGAGCAGTATCTGAGGTACTGAGGTAGCATTATCTGAGGCATAGTGGAAGAACGTTATGAAATATTGAGGGAGCAATTTCTGAGGTATTGAGGGAGCACTTTCTGAGGTACTGAGGAAGCACTATCTGAGGTATTGAGGGAGAACTATCTGAGATATTGCGTGAGCACTTTCTGAGGTATTGAGGGAGAACTATCTGAGGTATTGAGGGAGCACTTTCCGATGTATTGTGGGAGCTCTTTCTGATCTACTGAGGGAGCACATTCTGAGGTACTGGGGGAGCACTTTATGAGGTGCTGAGGGAACACTGTCTGAGGTACTGAGGGAGAACTATTTGAGGAATTGAGGAGCACTCTTTGAGGTAATGAGGGGGAACCATCTGAGGTACTGAGCGAGAATTATCTGAGGTACTAAGGGAGGACTTTGGGAGATACTGAGGGAGAACTATTTGAGGTATTGAAGGAGAACTAACTGAGGTACTGAGGGAGATCCATCTGAGGCATTGAGGGAGCACTTTGTGAGGAACTGAGGGAGCACTTTCTGAGATATTGAGGGAGCATTTTCTGAGGTACTGTGGGAGCTCTTTCTGATGTACTGAGGGAGCACTGTCTGAGGTATTGATGGGGCAATTTCTGAGGTACAGAGGGAGCACTTTCTGAGGTAGTGAGGAAGCACTTTCTGAGGTACCGAGAGAGCGCTTTCTGAGGTTATTGAGGGACCACTGTCTGAGGTATTGAGGGAGCACTTTCTGAGGAACTGAGGCAGCATTCTTGAGGTACTGAGGGAATACTTTCTGGGTTACTGAGGGAGCACTTTCTGGGTTACTGAGGGAGCACTATCTGAGGTACTGAGGGAGCACTTTCTGATGTACTGAGGGAGCACTATCTGATGTACTGAGGGAGCACTTTCTGAGGTATTGCGGGAGCACTTTCTGAGGTACTGAGGGAACACTTTCTGAGGTATAGAGGGATCAATTTCTGAAGAAATGAGGGAGCATATTTGAGGTATTGAGGAAGCACTATCTGAGATATTGCGCGAGCACTATCTGAGGTATTGAGGGAGCACTTTGAGGTATTGAGGGAGCACTATCTGAGGAATTGATGGAGCACTATCTGAGGAATTGAGGGAGCATTATCTGAGATATTGAGGGAGCATTTTCTGAGGTATTGAGGGAGCACCTTCTGAGGTATTGAGGGAGCATTATCTGAGGAATTGAGGGAGCACTTTCTCAGGTATTCAGGGAGCATTTTCTGAGGTACTGTGGCAGCTCTTTCTGAGGTATGGCGGGAGCAATTTATGAAGTACTGAGTGAGCACTGTCTGAGGTTATTGAGGGAGGACTGTCTGAGGTATAGAGGGAGCACTTTCTGAGGAACTGAGGCAGCATTATTGAGGGATAGATGGAGCACTATCTGATGTACTGATGGAGTACTTTTTGAGGCATTGAGCACTTTCTGAGGTATTGAGGGAGCACTACCTGATGTATTGAGGGGCACTTTCTAAGGTATTGAAGGAGCACTTTCTGAGGTACTGAGCGAGAACTATCTGAGGTACTAAGGGAGGACTTTGGGAGATACTGAGGGAGAACTATTTGAGGTATTGAGGGAGATCTACCCGAAGTACTGAGGGAGAGCCATCTGAGGTGCTGAGAGAGCACTTTCTGAGGTACTGAGGGAGCAATTTCAGACGTACTGAGGAATTGAGGTAGCAGTTTCAGAGGTATTGAGGGACCATTTTCTGACGTATTGAGGGAGCACCTTCTGAGGTATTGAGGGAGCACCTTCTGAGGTATTGAGGGAGCAGTATCTGAGGTATTGAGGGAGCATTATCTGAGATATTGAGGAGCACTGTCTGAGGTATTGAGGGGGCACTTTCTGAGGTAATGAGGGACCACTTTCTGAGGTACTGAGGCAGACTATCTGAGGTACTGAGGGAGATCCATCTGAGACATGGAGGGAGCACTTTCTGAGGTATTGAGGGAGCACTTTCTGAAGTACTGAGGGAGCACTTTCTGAGGTATAGAGGGAGCACTTTCTGAGGAAATGAGGCAGCATTTTTGAGGTATTGAGGGAGCACTATCTGAGGAATTGAGGGAAGATTTTCTGAGGAATTGAGGGAAGATTTTCTGAGGTATTGAGGGAACACTTTCTGAGGTATTGAGGGAACACTGTCTGAGGTACTGAGGGAGCACTGTCTGAGGTATGGAGGGAGCACTGTCTGAGGTATGGAGGGAGCACTTTCTGAGGGTATTGAGGGAGCACTTTCTGAGGTATTGAGGGAACACTTTCTGAGGTATTGAGGGAGAACTATGTGATGTATTGTGGGAGCTCTTTCTGATGTACTGAGGGAGCACTATCTGAGGAATTGAGGAGCATTATCTGAGGTATAGAGGGAGAACTATCAGAAATATTGAGAGAGCACTTTCTGAGGTATAGAGGGAACATTTTCTGAGGTATTGAGGGAGTACTTTCTGAGGTATTGAGGGAGAACTATCTGAGGTATTGAGGGATCATTTTTTGACGTATTGAGGGCGCACTTTCTGAGGTACTGAGGGAGCACTTTCTGAGTTACTGAGTGAGCACTTTCTGAGTTACTGAGTGAGCATTTTCTGAGGTATTGAGGGAGCACATTCTGAGGTACTGAGTGAGAACTATCTGAGGAATTGAGGGAACACTTTCTGAGGTACTGAGGGAGATCTATTTGAGGTATTGAGGGAGGACTATCTGAGATATTGAGGAAGCATTTTCTGAAGTATTGAGGGAGCACTTCCTGATTTAATGTGGGAGAACTCTCTGAGGAACTGAGGGAGCACTTTCTGAGGTACTGAGGGAGCATTTTATGAGGTGCTAAGGGAGCACTGTCTGAGGTATTGAGGTGGCACTTTCTGAGGTACTGAGGAGCACATTCTGAGGTACTGAGGGAGAACTATCTCAGGTACTCAGGAAAACTATCTGATATACTGAAGGAGCACTTTCTGAGGTAGTGAGGAAGCACTTTCTGAGGTACTGAGGGAGAAATTTCTGCGGTATTGAAGGAGCACTTTCTGATGTACTGAGGACGCACTATTACTGAGATATTGAGGGAGCACTATCTGAGGTATTGAGGGAGCACTGTCTGAGGTCCTGAGGGAGAACTTTCTGAGGTATTGCGCGAACATTTTCTGAGGTACAGAGGGAGCACTTTCTGAGGTACTTAGGATGCACTATCTGAGGTATTGAGGGAGCACTATCTGAGGAATTAAGAGAGCATTATCTGAGGTATTGAGGGAGCTCTTTCCAAGGTATTGAGGTATAGAGGGAGAATTATCTGAAATAGTGAGGGAGCACTTTCTGAGGTACTGAGGGAGCACTATATGAGGTATTGAGGGAGCACTTTAAGTGGTATTGAAGGAGAACTATCTGAGGTATAGTGGGAGAATCATCAGAGATATTGTGGGAGCAATTTCTGAGTATTGTTGGAGCACTATCTGAGGTACTGAGTGATCACTTTCTGAGGTACTGAGTGATCACTTTTTGAGGTACTGAGGGATCATTATCTGAGGTATTGAGGGATCACTATCTGAGGTATTGAGGGATCACTATCTGAGGTATTGAGGGAGAACTATCTGAGGTATTGAGGGAGCACTTTCTGAGGTATTGCGTGAACATTTTCTGAGGTATTGAGGGAGCACTATCTGAGGTGCTGAGGGATCACTGTCTGACGTATTGTGGGAGCGCTTTCTGAGGTATTGAGGGAGCACTTTCTCAGGTACTAAGGGAGCACTATCTGAGGTATTGAGGGAGCACTATCTGACTAACTGAGGGAGCATTATCTGAGGTATTGAGGGAGAACTTTCTGAGGTATTGAGGGAGAACTAACTGAGGTATTGAGGGAGAACTATCTGAGGTATTGAGGGAGCACTATCTGAGGTTTTGAGGGTGAAATATCTGATGTACTGAGGGAGGTCTTTCAGACATATTGAGGGAGAACCATCTGGGAAATTGAGGGAGCACTTTCTGAGGCATTGAGGGAGCACTTTCTGAGGAACTTAGGGAACACTTTCTGATGTTTTGTGGGAGCATTTCTGAGCTACTGAGGGAGCACTTTCTCTCAATCTCTGTCTCTCGCCCCTTTCTCTCAATCTCTCTCTCACTCTCGCCTCCCTATCTCTCTCTCTC
>NW_026868126.1:0-34784 GCF_020745735.1 Hemiscyllium ocellatum | reverse complement strand
GGGAGAGTGAGAGAGAGATTGAGAGAAAGGGGCGAGAGACAGAGATTGAGAGAAAGTGCTCCCTCAGTACCTCAGAAATGCTCCCACAAAACATCAGAAAGTGTTCCCTAAGTTCCTCAGAAGTGCTCCCTCAATGCCTCAGAAAGTGCTCCCTCAATTTCCCAGATGGTTCTCCCTCAATATGTCAGATAGTTCTCCCTCAGTACCTCAGAAAGTGCTCCCTCAGTATCTCAGAAATTGCTCCCTCAGTACATCAGAAAGTGCTCCGACAGTACCTCAGATAGTTCTCCCTCAATACCTCAGATAGTTCTCCCTCCGTACCTCAGATAATGCTCCCTCAGTTAGTCAGATAGTGCTCCATCAATACCTCAGATAGTGCTCCCTTAGTACCTGAGAAAGTGCTCCCTCAATACCTCAGAACGCGCTCCCCAGTACTTCAGAAAGCGCTCCCACAATACGTCAGACAGTGATCCCTCAGCACCTCATAAAGTGCTCCCTCAGTACCTCAGAAAGTGCTCCCTCAATACCTCAGATAGTGCATCCTAAGTACCTCAGAAAGTGCTCCCTCTGTACCTCAGAAAATGTTCACGCAATACCTCAGATAGTTCTCCCTCAATACCTCAGATAGTTCTCCATCAATACCTCAGATACTGCTCCCTCAGTACATCAGAAAATGCTCCCTCAATACCTCAGATAGTGATCACTCAGTACCTCAGAAAGTGATCACTCAGTACCTCAGATAGTGCTCCAACAATACTCAGAAATTGCTCCCACAATATCTCTGATAATTCTCCCACTATACCTCAGATAGTTCTCCTTCAATACCACTTAAAGTGCTCCCTCAATACCTCATATAGTGCTCCCTCAGTACCTCAGAAAGTGCTCCCACAATGCCTCAGAAAGTTCTCCCTCACTATTTCAGATAATTCTCCCTCTATACCTCAATACCTTGGAAAGAGCTCCCTCAATACCTCAGATAATGCTCTCTCAATTCCTCAGATAGTGCTCCCTCTGTACCTCAGAAAATGTTTGCGCAATACCTCAGAAAGTTCTCCCTCAGTACCTCAGACAGTGCTCCTCAATACCTCAGATAGTGCTCCCTCAATACCTCAGTAATAGTGCGTCCTCAGTACATCAGAAAGTGCTCCTTCAATACCGCAGAATTTCTCCCTCAGTACCTCAGAAAGTGCTCCTTCAGTATATCAGAAAGAACTCCCACAATACATCACATAGTTCTCCCTCAGTACCTCATAAAATGCTCCCTCAGTTCCACAGAAAGTTCTCCCACATTAAATCAGGAAGTGCTCCCTCAATACCTCAGAAAATGCTTCCTCAGTACCTCAGAAAGTGTTCCCTCAATTCCTCAAATAGTTCTCACTCAGTACCTCAGAATGTGCTCCCTCAATACCTCAGAAAATGCTCACTCAGTAACTCAGAAAGTGCTCCCTCAGTACCTCAGAAAGTGCTCCCTCAGTACGTCAAAAAATGATCCCTCAATACCTCAGATAGTTCTCCCTCAATACCTCAAAGTGCTCCCTCAATACCTCAGAAAATGTTCCCTCTATACCTCAGACAGTGCTCCCTCAATAACTCAGAAATTGCCACCTCAGTACCTCAGAAAGTGCTCCCTTCAATACCTCAGAAAGTGCTCTCTCAATATTACTGATAGTTCTCCCTCTATACCTCAGATAATGCTCCTCAATTCCTCAGATAGTGCTCCCTCAGTACATCAGAAAGAGCTCCCACAATACATCACATAGTTCTCCCTCAATACCTCAGAAAGTGCTCCCTCAATCCCTCAGAAAGTGATTCCTCAATACCCTCAGAAAGTGCTTCCTCAGTACCTCAGATAGTGCTCCCTCAATACCTCAGAAAGTGTTCCCTCAATACCTCAGAAAGTGTTCCTCAATTCCTCAGAAAGTGCTCCCTCAATACCTCGAAAATGCTGCCTCATTTCCTCAGAAGTGCTCCCTCTATACCTCAGAAATTGCTCCCTCAGTACTTCAGAAAGTGCTACCTCAATACCTCAGAAAGTGCTCCCTCAATACCTCAGAAAGTGCTCCCTCAATACCTCAGATGGATCTCCCTCAGTACTTCAGTTAGTCTGCCTCAGTACCTCAAAGTGCTCCCTCAATACCTCAGATTGTTCTTCCTCAGTACCTCAGAAAGTGGTCCCTCATTACCTCAGAAAGTGCCCGCTCAATACCTCAGACAGTGCTCCCTCAATATCTCAGATAATGCTCCCTCACTACCTCAGATAGTGCTCCCTCAACACCTCAGATACTGCTCCCTCAATACCTCAGAAGGTGCTCTCTCAATACGTCAGAAAATGGTCCCTCAATACCTCTGAAACTGCTACCTCAATTCCTCAGTACGTCTGAAATTGCTCCCTCAGTACCTCAGAAAGTGCTTCCTCAATATCTCAGAAAGCGTTCGCTCAGTACCTCAGAAAGTGTTCCCTCAATACATCAGGTAGTGCTCCCTCAATACCTCAAAATGTGCTCCATCAGTACATCAGACAGTGCTCCATCTATACCTCAATAATGCTGCCTCAGTTCCTCAGAAAGTGCTCCCTCTATACCTCAGACAGTCCTCCCTCAATAACCTCAGACAGTGCTCACTCAGTACTTCATAAATTGCTCCCTCCATACCTCAGAAAGAGCTCCATGCTCCCTGAATACCTGAGAAAGTGCTCCCTCAATTCCTCAGATAGTGCTCCCTCAATACCTCAGAAGGTGCTCCCTCAATACCTCAGAAAATGCTCCTCAATATCTCAGATAATGCTCCCTCAATATCTCAGATAGTGCTCCCTCAATATCTCAGATAGTGCTCCCTCAATACCTCAAAGTGCTCCCTCAGTACCTCAGAAAGTGTTCCCTCAATACCTCAGAAAGTGCTCCCTCAATACCTCAGGTCGTGCTCGCGCAATATCTCAGATAGTGCTCCCTCAATACCTCAAATATGCTGCCTCATTTCTTCAGAAAGTGCTCCCTCTATACCTCAGAAAGTGTTCCCTCAGTACCTCAGAAAGTGCTCCCGCAATACATCAGATAGTGCTCCCTCAGAACCTCAGAAAGTGCTCCCTCAGTACCTCAGATAGTGCTCCCTCAGTCCCCCAGAAAGTGCTCCCTCAGTACCTAAAGAATGCTGCCTCAGTTCCTCAGAAATTGCTCCCTCAATACCTCAGACAGTGCTCCCTCAGTACATCAGAAAGCGCTCCCACAGTACCTCAGAAAATGCTCCCTGAATACCTGAGAAAGTGCTCCCTCAGTTCCTCACAAAGCGCTTCCTCAATGCCTCAGATGGATCTCCCTCAGTACCTCAGATAGTTCTCCCTCAATACCTCAAATAGTTCTCCCTCAGTATCTCCCAAAGTCCTCCCTTGTACCTCAGATAGTTCTCGCTCAGTACCTCAGATGGTTCCCCCTCATTACCTCAAAGAGTGCTCCTCAATTCCTCAGATAGTCTCCCTCAGTACCTCAGTGTTCCCTCAGCACCTCATAAAGTGCTCCCCCAGTACCTCAGAATGTGCTCCCTCAGTAGATCAGAAAGAGCTCCCACAATACATCGGAAAGTGCTCCCTCAATTCCTCAGATAGTTCTCTCTCAAAACCTCAGAAAATAATTCCTCAATATCTCAGATAGTTCCCTCAATACCTCAGAAAGTGCTCACGCAATATCTCAGACAGTTCTCCCTCAATACCTCAGATAGTGCTTCCTCAGTACCTCAGAAAGTGCTCCCTCAATACTCAGAAATTGCTCCCTCAATATTTCATAACGTTCTTCCACTATGCCTCAGATAATGCTACCTCAGTACCTCAGATACTGCTCCCTCAGTACATCAGAAAGAGCTCCCACAATACATCAGAAAGTGCTCCCTCAGTACCTCAGATAGTTCTCCCTCAATACCTCAGAAAAGTGCTCCCTCAATACCTCAGAAAATGCTCCCTCAATACCTCAAGAATGCTCCCTTAGTTCCTCAGAAAGTGCTACCTCAATTCCTCTGTACATCTGAAATTGCTCCCTCAGTACATCAGAAAGTGACTCCTCAGTACCTCAAAAAGTGCTATCCTAATACCTCAGACAGTGCGACCTCAATACCTCATAAGGTGCTCCCTCAGTACCTCAGAAAGTGCTCCCTCATTATCTCAGAAAGTGCTCTCTCAGCACCTCAGACAGTACTCCCTCAATACCTCAGATGGCTCCCCCTCAGTACCTCAGGTAATTCTCCCTCAACACCTCAAATATTTCTCCCTCAGTACCTCACAGAGTGATCGCTTATTACCTCAGATAGTTCTCCCTCAGTACCTCAGAAAGTGCTCCCTCAATATCTCAGAAAGTGCTCCCTCAATACCTCAGGAAGTGCTCCCTCAATATTTCCGATAGTTCTCCCACTATACCTCAGATAATGCTCCCTCAATTCCTCAGATAATGCTCCCTCTGTACAGCAGAAAGAGCTCCCACAATACATCAGGAAATGCTCCCTCAATATCTCAGATAATGCTCACTCAATTCCTCAGAAAGTGCTCCTCAATTCCTCAGAAAGTGCTCCCTCAATTCCTCAGAAAGTGCTACCACAATTCCTCAGTACATCTGCAATTGCTCCCTCAGTACATCAGAAAGTGACCCCTCAGTACCTCAAAAAGTGATATCTTAATACCTCAGATAGTGCTCCCTCAATACCTCAGAAAGTGCTCCCTGAATACCTCAGAAAGTGCCACCTCAATACCTCAGACAGTGCTCACTCAATACCTCAGAAAATGCTCCCTCAATATCTCAGATATTTCAAATACATTACCACAGATAGTTCTCCCTCAATACCTCAGAATGTGCTCCCTCAGTACGTCTGAAAGTGCTCCCTCAATACCTCAGAAAGTTCTTCCTCAGTTCTCCCACTATGCCTCAGATAATGCGCCCTGAATTCCTCAGATTGTGCTTTCTCAGTACATCAGAAAGTGCTCCCTCAATATCTCAGATGGTGCTCCCTCAATACGTCAGAAAATGTTCCCTCAATTCCTCAGATAGTGATCCCTCAATACTCAAAAATGCTGCCTCATTTCCTCAGAAAGTGCTCCCTCTATACTTCAGATAGTGCTCCCTCAGTACATCAGGTACTGCTCCCTCAATACCTCAAGAATGCTGCCTCAGTTCCTCAGAAAGTGTTCCCTCTATACCTCAGACAGTGCTCCCTCAATAACCTCAGAAAGCGCTCCCTCAGTACCTCAGAATGTGCTCCCTCAGTACCTCAGAATGTGCCCCATCAATACCTCAGACAAAGCTCACTCAGTACCTCACAAAGTGCTCCCTCAGTACCTCACAAAGTGCTCTCTGAATACCTGAGAAACTGCTCCCTGAATACCTGAGAAAGTGCTCCCTCAGTACCTCAGATAGTTCTCGCTCAATACCTCAAATACTTCTCCCTCAGTATCTCAGAAAGTGGTCCCTCATTACCACAGAAAGTGCCCCCTCAATACCTCAAAGTTTTCTCTCAATGCCTCAGAATGTGTTCCCTCGGTGCCTCAGAAAGTGTTCCCTCGGTGCCTCAGAAAGTATTCCCTCGATACCTCAGAAAGTGGTCCCTCAATACCTCAGATGGCTCTCCCTCAGTACCTCAGGTAGTTCACCCTCAATACCTCAAAAACTTCTCCCTCAGTACCTCACAAAGTCCTCCCTTAGTACCTCAGACAGTGCTCCCTCAGCATCTCATAATGTGCTCCCTCAGAATCTCAGAAAGTGCTCCATCAATTCATCAGAAAGTGCTCCCTCAGTGCATCAGAAAGACCTCCCACAATACAACAGATAGTTCCCCCTCAATACCTCAGAAAGTGCTCACTCAATATCTCAGATAGTTCTCCCTCAATACCTCATATAGATCTCCCTCAGTACATCAGAAAGAGCTACCACAATACATCAGATAGTGCTTCCTCAATACCTCAGATAGTGCTCCCACAATACATCAGAAAATGCTCCCTCAATATCACAGATAATGCTCCCTCAATTCCTGAGATAGTGCCCCCTCAATTCCTGAGATAGTGCTCCCTCAATACATCAGAAATTTCTCCCTCAATACCTCAGATAGTTCTCCTCAATACTTCAGAAAATGCTCCCTCAATACCTCAGATAGTGATCCCTCAATTCCTCAGAAAGTGCTCCCTCAGTACTTCAGAAAGTGCTCCTCAGTACCTCAGAAAGTGCTCCCTCAGTACCTCAGAAAGTGCTCCCTCAGTACCTCTGAAAGTGCTCCCTCAGTTCTTCAGAAAGTGCTCCCCAATAACCTCAGAAAGTGCTCCCTGTATACCGCAGATACTGCTCCCTCAATACTCAAGAATGCTCCCTTAGTTCCTCAGAAAGTGCTACCTCTATACCTCAGATAGTGCTCCCTCAATAACCTCAGACAGTGCTCCCCTAATAACCTCAGAAAGCGCTCTCTCACTACCTCAGAAGTGCTTCCTCACTACCTCAGAAATTGCCCCATCAATACCTCAGACAGTGTTCACTCAGTACCTCAGAATCTGCTCCCTCAGTACATCAGAAAGAGCTCCCACAGTACCTCAGAAAATGCTCCCTGAATACCTAAGCAAGTGCTCCCTCAGTTCCTCACAAAGTTCTCCCTCAATACCTCAAATAGTTCTCCCTCAGTATCTCCCAAAGTCCTCCCGTAGTACCTCAGATAGTTCTCGCTCAGTACCTCAGATGGTTCCCCCTCAATACCTCAAAGAGTGCTCCTCAATTCCTCAGATAGTTCTCCCTCAGTACCTCAGACAGTGTTCCCTCAGCACCTCATAAAGTGCTCCCCCAGTACCTCAGAATGTGCTCCCTCAGTAGATCAGAAAGTTCTCCCTCAGTAGATCAGAAGGAACTCCCACAATACATCGGAAAGTGCTTCCTCAATACCTCAGATAGTTCTCCCTCTATACCTCAGATAGTTCCCCCTCAATAACTCAGAAAGTGCTCACTCAATATCTCAGATAGTTCTCCCTCAATATCTCAGATAGTGCTTCCTCTGTACCTCAGAAAGTGCTCCCTCAATATTTCATAACATTCTTCCACTATACCTCAGATAATGCTACCTAAGTACCTCAGATACTGCTCCCTCAGTACATCAGAAAGAGCTCCACAATACATCAGAAAGTGCTCCCTCAGTACCTCAGATAGTTCTCCCTCAATAGCTCAGAAAAAACTGCCTCAATACCTCAGATACTGCTCACTCAATACCTCAAGAATGCTCCATTAGTTCCTCAGAAAGTGCTCCCTCTATACCTCAGATAATGCTCTCTCAATACCTCAGAAAGTGCTCTCTCAATACCTCAGAAAGTGCTTCCTCAATTCCTCAGTACATCAGAAAGTGACCCCTCAGTACCTCAAAAAGTGCTATCTTAATACCTCAGACAGTGCGACCTCAATACCTCATAAGGTGCTCCCTCAGTACCTCAGAAAGTGCTCCCTCATTATCTCAGAAAGTGCTGTCAGCACCTCAGACAGTACTCCCTCAATACTTCAGATGGCACGCCCTCAGTACCTCGCGTAATTCTCCCTCAACACCTCAAATATTTCTCCCTCAGTACCTCACAGTGTGATCCCTTAGTACCTCAGATAGTTCTCCCTCAGTACCTCAGAAAGTGCTCCCTCAATACCTCAAAAAGTGATCCCTCAATATTTGCGATAGTTCTCCCACTATACCTCAGATAATGCTCCCTCAATTCCTCAGATCGTGCTCCCTCAGTACAGCAGAAAGAGCTCCCACAATACATTGCTCCCTCAATACCTCAGATAGTTCCCCCTCAATACCTCAGAAAGTGCTCACGCAATAACTCAGATAGTTCTCCCTCAATACCTCAGATAGTGCTTCCTCAATACCTCAGACAGTGCTCCCTCAATACCTCAGAAATTGCTCCCTCAATATTTCATAACGTTCTTCCACTATGCCTCAGATAATGCTACCTCAGTACCTCAGATACTGCTCCCTCAGTACATCAGAAAGAGCTCCCACAATACATCAGATAGTTCTCCCTCAATACCTCAGATACTGCTCCTCAATACCTCAGATACTGCTCCCTCAATACCTCACGAATGCTCCCTTAGTTCCTCAGAAAGTGCTACCTCAATTCCTCAGTACAGCTGAAATTGCTCCCTCGGTGCATCAGAAAGTGACCCCTCAGTACCTCAAAAAGTGCTCTCTTAACACATCAGATAGTGCCACCTCAATACCACAGAAAGTGATCCCTCAATACCTCAGAAAATGCTCGCTCAATATCTCAGATAATGCTCCCTGAATTCCTCAGATAGTACTCCCACAATACTTCAGAAAGTGCTCCCTCAGTACCTCAGAAAGTGCTCCTTGAATACCTCAGAAAGTGCCACCACAATACCTCAGAAAGTGCTTCCTCAGCACCTCATAAAGTGATTCCTGAGTACCTCAGAGAGTGTTGCCTCAGTACATCAGAAAGTGCTCCCTTAATACCTCAGAAAATGCCAATCAATACCTCAGAAAATGCTCCCTCAGTACCTCAGAAAATGCTCCCTGAATACCTCAGAAAGTGCCACCTCAATACCTCAGACAGTGCTCCTCAATACCTCAGACAGTGCTCCCTCAATACCTCAGACAGTGCTCCCTCAATATCTCAGATAGTTCAAATTCATTACCACAGATATTTCTCCCTCAATACCTCAGAAAGTGCTCCCTCAGTATTTCAAATAGTTCTCCCACTATACATCAGATAATGCTACCTCAATTCCTCAGATAGTTCTCCTCAATACCTCAGAAAGTGATTCCTCAATACCTCAGACAGTGCTCACTCAGTACCTCAGAAATTGCTCCCTCAATATTTCAGAAAGTTCTCCCACTATGCCTCAGATAATGCGCCCTGAATTCCTCAGATCGTGCTTTCTCAGTACATCAGAAAGAGCTCCCACAATACCTCAGATAGTGCTCCGTCAATACTTCGGATAGTGCTCCCTCAATCCCTCAAGAATGCTGCCTCAGTTCCTCAGACAGTGCTCCCTCTATACCTCAGACAGCGCTCTCTCAGTACCTCAGAAAATGCTTCCTCACTATCTCAGAAAGTGCTCCCTCTATACCTCAGAAAGTGCTCCTCAGTACCTCAGAAAATGCTCCCTGAATACCTGAGAAAGTGCTCCCTGAGTTCCTCACAAAGTGCTCCCTCAATGCCTCAGATGGATCTCCCTCAGTACCTCAGATAGTTCTCGCTCAATACCTCAAACAGTTCTCCCTCAGTACCTCAGAAAGTGGTCCCTCATTACGTCAGAAAGTTTTCTCTCAATGCCTCAGAAAGTGTTCCCTCGGTAACTCAGAAAGTGGTCCCTCAATACCTCAGATGTCTCTCCCTCAGTACCTCAGGTAGTTCACCCTCAATACCTCAAAACTTCTCCCTCAGTACATCACAAAGTCCTCCCTTAGTACCTCAGACAGTGCTCCCTCTGCATCTCATAATGTGCTCCCTCAGTACCTCAGAAAGTGCTCCCTCAATACACCAGACAGTGCTCCCTCAGTACCTCAGATGGTTCCCCCTCAATACCTCAAAGAGTGCTCCCTCAATTCCTCAGATAGTTCTCCCTCAGGACCTCAGACAGTGCTCCCTCAATTCATCAGAAAGTGCTCCCTCAGTGCATCAGAAAGACCTCCCACAATACATCAGATAGTTCCCCCTCAATACCTCGGAAAGTGCTCACTCAATATCTCAGATAGTTCTCCCTCAATACCTCATATAGATCTCCCTCAGTACATCAGAAAGAGCTATCACAATACATCAGAAAGTGCTCCCTCAGTACCTCAGACAGTGCTCCCTCAATACCTCATAGTGCTCCATCAATACCTCAGATAGTGCTTACTCAATATTCCATAACGTTCTCCCACTATACCTCAGATAATGCTCCCTCAGTACCTCAGATACGGCTCCCTCAATACATCAGAAAATGCTCCCTCAATACCTCAGATAGTTATCCCTCAGTACCTCAGATAGTGCTCCCTCAGTACCTCAGATAGTGCTCCCTCAGTACCTCGGATAGTGCTCCCTCAGTACCTCGGATAGTGCTCCCTCAGTACCTCAGATAGTGCCCCTCAGTACATCAGATAGTGCTCCCTCAATACCTCAGAAAGAGCTCCCTCAATACCTCTAAAGTGCTCCCTCAGTCCCTCAGAAAATGCTCCCACAATATCTCAGATAGTTCACTCTCAATACCTCAAAGTGCTCACTCAATATCTCAGATAGTTCTCCCTCAATGCCTCAGAAAGTGATCCCTCAATAACTCAGAAAGTTCTTCCCCCAATTACCTCAGAAAGCGCTCTCTCACTCCCTCAAAAAGTGCTTCCTCAGTACCTCAGATAGTGCTCCCTCAATAACTCAGAATTTTCTCCCTCAATATTTCAGAAAGTTCTCCCACTATAGCTCAGATAATGCTCCCTCAGTACATCAGAAAGACCTCCCACAATACCTCAGATAGTGCTCCCTCAGTACCTCAGATAGTGCTCACTCAATACCTCAGAAAGTGATCCCTCAATATCTCAGGTAGTGCTCCGTCAGTACATCAGAAAGTGCTCCCTCTATACCTCAGATACTGCTCCCTCAATACCTCAAGAATGCTCCCTCAGTTCCTCAGAAAGTGCTCCCTCTATACCTCAGAAAGTGATCCCTCAATAACTCAGAAAGTGCTTCCCCAATTACCTCAGAAAGCGCTTACTCACTACCTCAGAAAGTGCTCCATCAATACCTCAGACAGTGCTCACTCAGTACCTCACAAAGTGCTCCCTCCGTATCTCAGAATCTGCTCCCTCAGTACATCAGAAAGAGCTCCCACAGTACCTCAGAAAATGCTCCCTTAATACCTGAGAAAGTCCTCCCTCAGTACCTCAGAAAGTGCTCCCTCAATTCCTCAGATAGATCTTTGTCAGTACCTCAGATAGAGCTCCCTCAGCACCTCATAACGTGCTCACTCAGTACCTCAGAAAGTGCTACCACAGTACATCAGAAAGTGCTTCCTCAATACCTCAGACAGTGCTCCCTCAATACCTCAGATCGTGCTCCCTCAATACCTCAGATCGTGCTCCCTCAATACCTCAGATCGTGCTCCCTCAATACCTCAGAAAGTGCTCCCTCAATACCTCAGAAAGTGCTCCCTCAGTTCCTCAGAAAGTGCTCCCTCAATAACCTCAAAGCGCTCTCTCACTACCTCAGAAAGTGCTTCCTCAATACCTCAGAAATTGCCCCATCAATACCTCAGACAGTGCTCACTCAGAACCTCACAAAGTGCTCCCTCTGTACCTCAGAATGTGCTCCCTCAGTACATCAGAAAGAGCTCCCACAGTCCCTCAGAAAATGTTCCCTGAATACCTGAGAAATTGCTCCCTCAATTCCTCAAAGTGCTCCCTCAGTACTTCAGATGTTTCTCCCTCAGTACGTCAGATAGTTCTCCCTCAATACCTCAGAAACTGCTCCCACAATACCTCAGAAAGTGCTCCCTCAGTACCTCAGAAATTGCCCCATCAGCACCTCAGAAAGTGCTCCCTCAATTCCTCAGATAGTTCTGCCTCAGTACCTCAGACAGTGCTCCGTCAGCACCTCAGAAAGTGCTCCCTCAGTACATCAGAAAATGCACCCTCAATATCTCAGATAGTTCTCCCACAATACCTCAGAAAGTGCTCCCTCAGTACATCAGAAAGTGCTCCCTCAATATCTCAGATAGTTCTCCCTCAATCCTTCAGAAAGTGATCCCGCAATACCTCAGAAATTGCTCCCTCAATATTTCAGATAGTTCTCCCACTATACCTCAGATGATGCTCCCTCAATTCCTCAGGTAGTGCTCCCTCAGTACATCAGAAGGAGCTCCCACAATACATCATGAAGTGCTACCCTATATACCTCAGATATTTCTCACTCAATACCTCAGATAATGCTCCCTCAATATCGCAGATACTGCTCCCTCAATATCTCAGATAATGCTCCCTCAATATCTCAGATAATGCTCCCTCCATTCCTCAGATAGTGCTTTCTCAACACCTCAGATAGTGCTCCCTCAATACCTCAGGACGTGCTCCCTGAATACCTCAGAAGATGCCCTCTCAATACCTCAGAAAGTGCTCCCTCAATTCCTCAGATAGTGCTCCCTCAATACCTCAGAAAGTGATCCCTCAGTACCTTAGAAAGTGCTCCCTCAATACCTCAGAAAGTGCTCCCTCAGTACCTCAGAAAGTGCTCCCTCAGTACCTCAGAAAGTGATCCCTCAATACCTCAGAATGTGCTCTCTCAGTACCTTAGAAAGTGTTCCCTCAGTACATCAGAAAGTACTCCCACAGTACCTCAGATAGTGCTCCCTCAATACCTCATAAAGTGCTCCATCAGTACGTCTGAAAGTGCTCCCTCAATACCTCAGAACGTGCTCCCTGAATACCTCAGAAGATGCTCTCTCAATACCTCAGAAAATGCTGCCTCAGTTCCTCAGAAAGTGTTCCCTCAATACCTAAGAAAGTGATCCCTCAGTACATCAGAAAGTGATCCCTCAGTACATCAGAAAGTGTTCCCACAATAACTCAGAGTTCACCCTCAATATCTCAGAATGTGCTCCCTCAGTACCACAGATCGTACTCCCTCAAAACCTGAGAAATTGCCCCATCAGCACCTCAGAAAGTGCTCCCTCAATTCCTCAGATAGTTCTCCCTCTGTACCTTAGATAGTTCTGCCTCAGTACCTCAGACAGTGCTCCGTCAGCACCTCAGAAAGTGCTCCCTCAGTACCTCAGAAAATGCAACCTCAATATCTCAGAAAGTGTTCACTCAATATTTCAGATAGTTCTCCCACTAAACCTCAGATGATGCTCCCTCAATTCCTCAGATAGTCCTCCCTCAGTACATCAGAAAGAGCTCCCACAATACATCAGATAGTGCTCCCTCAATACCTCAGATAGTTCTCACTCAATACCTCAGAAAGTGCTCCCTCAATACCTCAGAAATTCCTCCCTCCATTCCTCAGATAATGCTCCCTCCATTCCTCAGATAGTGCTCCCTTAATACCTCAGATAGTGCTCCCTCAATACCTCAGAACGTGCTCCCTGAATACCTCAGAAGATGCTCTCTCAATACCTCAGAAAATGCTGCCTCAGTTCCTCAGAAAGTGCTCCCTCAATTCCTCAGATAGTACTCCCTTAATACCTCAGAAAGAGCTCCCTCAATACCTCAGAAAGTGATCCCTCAGTACATCAGAAAGTGATCCCTCAGTACCTCAGAAATTGCTCCCTCAATATTTCAGATAGTTCTCCCACTATACCTCAGATGATTCTCCCTCAATTCCGCAGATAGTGCTCCCTCAGTACATCAGAAAGAGCACCCACAATACATCAGGAAGTGCTACCCTCAATACCTCTGAAAGTGCTCCCTCAGTACCTCAGAAAGTGCTCCCTCAGTACCTCAGAAAGTGATCCCTCAGTACCACAGACCGTACTCCCTCAATACCTCAGATAGTTCTACCTCGATACCTCAAATACTTCTCCCTCATTACCTCAGAAAGTGCCCCTCAATACCTCAGAAACTGCTCCCTCAGTACCTCACAAAGTGCTCCCACAGTACTTCAGATAGTGCTTCCTCAACACCTCAGATAGTGCTCCCTCAATACCTCAGAACGTGCTCCCTGAATACCTCAGAAGAGGCTCTCTCAATACCTCAGAAAATGCTGCCTCAGTTCCTCAGATAGTGCTCCCTCAGTACCCCAGAAACTGCCTCCTCAATACATCAGATGCCTCTCCCTCAGTACCTCAGGTAGTTCTCCCTCAATACCTCAAATAGTTCACCTTCAGTTCCTCAGATAGTGCTCCCTGAATACCTCAGAATGTGCCACCTCAATAACGCAGACATTGGTCCCTCAGCACCTCATAAAGTGCTCTCTCAGTACATCAGATAGTTCTTCCTCAATACCTCAGATAGTGCTCCCTCAGTACCTCAGATAGTGCTCCCTCAGTACCTCACATAGTTCTCCCTCAGTAACTCAGATCATGCTCCCTCAATTCCTCAGATAGTTCTCCCTCAATTCCTCAAAATTGCTGCCTCAGTACCTCAGAAAGTGCTCCCTCATAACCTCAGATAGTGTTCCCTCAATACCTCAGACATTTCTCCCTCAGTTACTCAGAAAGTGCTCCCTCAATACCTCAGAATGTTCTCCCCCAGTACCTCAGAAAGTGCAACTCAATACCTCAGAAATGGCCTATCAATACCTCAGACACTGCTTCCTCAAAATGTGCTCCCTCCGTAACTCAGAAAGTGCTCCCTCAGTACATCAGAAAGAGCTCCCACAGTACCTCAGAAAATGCTCCCTGAATACCAGAGAAAGTGTTCCCTCAGAACCTCAGAAAGTGCTACCTCAATTGCTCAGTACATCTGAAATTGCTCCCTCAGTACCTCAGTAAGTGCTCCCTCAGTACCTTAAAAAGCGCTCTCTTAATACCTCAGATTGTCCTACCTCAATACCTCATAAAGTGCTCTCTCGGTACTTCAGATAGTGCTCCCTCAATACCTCAGAAAGTGCTCCCTCAATATGTCAGAAAGTGCTCACTCAGTATCTCAGAAAGTGCTCCTCAACACCTCAGATGGTTCTCCCTCTGTACCTCAGATAGTTCTCCATCAATAACTCAAATAGTTCTCGCTCAGTACCTCAGAAAGTGCTCTCTCAATACCTAAGTGGTCCCTCAGTACCCCAGAATGTGCTCCCTCAGTACCCCAGAAAGTGCTCCCTCAATACCTCAGATAATGCTCCCTCAATTCCTCAAACATTTCTCCCTCGGTACCTCAGAAAGTGTTCCCTCAATACCTCAGAAATTGCGACCTCAATTCCTCAGTACATCTGAAATTGCCCCCTCAGTACCTCAGAAAGTGACCCCTCAGTACCTCAAAAAGTGCTCTCTTAATGCCTCAGACAGTGCTACCTCAATACCTCATAAAGTGCTCTCTTGGTACTTCAGATTGTGGTCCCTCAATATCTCAGAAAGTGCTCACTCTCTACCTCAGAAAGTGTTCCATCAGTACCTCAGAAAGTGCTCTCTCAGCACCTCAGAAAGTGCTCCCACAGTACCCCAGAAACTGCCTCCTCAATACCTCAGATAGTTCTCCCTCAGTACCTCACAAAGTGCTCCCTTTAACCTCAGAAAGTGTTCCCTGAATGCCTCAAAGTACCACCTCAATACCTGACAGCGCTCCCTCTGTACCTCAAATAGTTCTCCCTCAGTCCCTCAGATTGTACTCCCTCAATACCTCAGAAAGCGCTCCCTCAATACTTCAGAAAGTGCTCCCTCAGTAAGTGTTCCCTCAGTACATCAGAATAGCTCCCACAATACATCAGAAAGTGCTCCCTCCCTACCTTAGATAGTTCTCCCTCAATACCTCAGAAAATTCTCCCTCAATATCTCAGATAGTTCTCCCTCAATACATCTGAAAGTGCTCCCTCAATATGTCTGAAAGCGCTCCCTCAATACTCCTGAAAGTGATCCCTCAAAATCTCAGAAAGTCCGACCTCAGTACCTCAGATAGTGCTCCCACAATTCCTCAGGTAGTGATCCCTCAGTACCTCAGAAAGTGCTCCCTCCGTACCTCAGAAATGCTCCCTCAGTACATCAGATGGTTCTTCCTCAATACCTCAGAAAGTGCCCCCTGAATACCTCAGACAGTGCTCCCTCCGTACCTCAGAAAGTGCTCCCTCCGTACCTCAGATAATGCTCCCTCAATTCCCCAGATAGTTCTCCCTCAGTACCTCAGAAAGTGTTCCCTCAATACCTCAAAGTTTTCCCTCAGTACCTCAGAAACTGTTCCCTCAATACCTCAGAAAGTGCAAGCTCAATTCCTCAGTACATCTGAAATTGCTCCCTCAGTCCCTCAGTAAGTGCACCCTCAGGACGTCAAAAAGTGCTCTCTTAATACCTCAGACAGTGCTACCTCATAAAGTGCTCTCTCGGTACTTCAGATAGTGCTCCCACAATATCTCAAAATGTGCACACACAGTACCTCAGAAAGTGTTCCCTCAGTACCCCAGAAACTGCCTTCTCATTACCTCAGATGGGTCTCGCACAGTACCTCAGGTAGATCTCCCACAATACCTCGAATAGTTCTCCCTCAGTACCTCACAAAGTGCTCCCTTAGTACCTCAGATAGATCTCCCTCAATACTTCAAATACTTCTCCATCAGTACCTCAGAAAGTGCTCATGCAATACCTCAGACAATGCTCCCCCAGTACCTCAGAAAGTACTCCCTCAGTACATCAGAAAGTGCTCCCACTGTACCTCAGATAGTTCTCCCTCTTTTCCTCAAATACTTCTCCCTCAGTACCTCAGAAAGTGCTCTCACAATTCCTCAGATAGTTCTCCCTCAGTACCTCGGATATTTCTCCTTCAGTATCTCAGAAAGTGCTCCCCGAATACCTCAGGTAATGCTCCCTCAATACCTCAGATAGTTCTCCATCAACACCTCAGAAAGTGCTCCATCAATACCTCAGAATGTGCTCCCTCAATACCCCAGAAAGTGCTCCCTCAATACCCCAGAATGTGCTCCCTCAGTTCCACAGAAAGTGCTCCCTCAGTTCCACAGAAAGTGCTCCCTCAGTTCCACAGAAAGTGCTCCCTCAGTACCTCAGACAGTGCTCCCTCAGTACCTCAGACAGTGCTCCCTCAGTACCTCAGACAGTGCTCCCTCAATTCCCCAGATAGTTCTCCCTCAGTACCTCAGGAAGTGCTCCCTCAATATCTCAGAAAGTGGTTCCTGAATTCCTCAGTACATCTGAAATTGATCCCTCAGTGCCTCAGTAAGTGCTCCCTCAGTACCTCAAAAAGTGCTCTCTTAATACCTCAGACAGTCCTACCTCAATACCTCATAAAGTGCTCTCTCGGTACTTCAGATAGTGCTCCCACAATACATCAGAAAGTGCTCCCTCAATATCTCAGAAAGTGCTCCCTCAGCACCTCAAAAAAGTGCTCCCTCAGTACCCCAGAAATTGCCTCCTCAATACCTCAGATGGCTCTCGCTGAGTACCTCAGATTGTTCTCCCTCAATGCCTCAAATACTTCTCCATCACTACCTCTGAAAGTGCTTCTTCAATTCCTCAGTACATCTGAAATTGCTCCCTCAGTACCTCAAAGTGCTCTCTCGGAACAACAGATAGTGCTCCCTCACTACCTCAGACAGAGCTCCCTCAATATCTAAGAAAATGCTCCCTCAACACCTCAGATGGTTCTCCCTCAGTACCTCAGATAGTTCTCCATCAATACCTCAAATAGTTCTCCCTCAGTACCTCAGAAAGTGCCCCCTCAATAGCTCAGACAGTGCTCCCTCAGTACCTCAGAAAGTGCTCCCTCAGTACCTCAGAAAGTGCTCTCTCATAACCTCAGACAGTGCTCCCTCAATAACCTCAGAAACTGCACCCACAATACCTCAGATAGTGTTTCCTCAATACCTCAGACAGTGCTCCCTCAGTTACTCTGAAAGTGCCCCCTCAATACCTCAGAAAATGCCCCCTCAATACCTCAGACACTGCTCCCTCAGTACCACAAAAAGTGAACCCTCCTTCCTCAGAAAGTGCTCCCTCAGTACATCAGAAAGAGCTCTCACAGTACCTCAGAAAATGCTCCCTGAATACCAGAGAAAGTGCTCCCTCAGTACCTCAAAATGTGCTCCCACAATACCTTAGATAGTGATCCCTCAGTACCTCAGAAAGTGCTCGCTCAATACCTCAGAAAATGCTCCCTCAATACCTCAGATGGTTCTCCCTCAGTACCTCAGAAAGTGCCCCTCAATACCTCAGACAGTGCTCCCTCAGTACCCCAGAATGTGCTCCCTCAGTTCCTCAGAAAGTGCTCCCTCAACACCACAGATAATGCTCCCTCAATTCCCCAGATAGTTCTCCCTCAGTACCTCAGGAAGTGCTCCCTCAATATCTCAGAAAGTGGTTCCTCAAATACTCAGTACATCTGAAATTGCTCCCTCAGTACCTCAGAAAGTGCCCCCTCAGTATCTCAAAAAGTGCTCTCTTAATACCACAGACAGTGGTACCTCAATACCTCATAAAGAGCTCTCTCGGTACCATCGATAGTGCTCCCTCATTACCTCAGAAAGTGCTCCCTCATTACCTCAGAAAGTGCTCCCTGAATACCTCAAAGTGCCACCTCAATACCTCAGACAGTGCACCCTCAGTACCCCAGAAACTGCCTCCTCAATACGTCAGATAGTTCTCCCTCAATTCCTCAGATAGTTCTCCCTCAATTCCTCAGAAAGTGCTCCCTCAATTCCTCAGAAAGTGCTCCCTCATTACCTCAGAAATTGCTCCCTGAATACCTCAAAGTGCCACCTCAATACCTCAGACAGTGCTCCCTCAGCACCTCAGAAAGTGCTCCCTCAGTACCCCAGAAACTGCCTCCTCAATATCTCAGCTAGTTCTCAGTCAATAGCTCGGATAGTTCTCCCTCAATTCCTCAGATAATTCTCCCTCAGTACCTCACAAAGTGCTCCCTCAGTACCTCACAAAGTGCTCCCTCAATACCTCAGATTGTTCTCCCACAGTACCTCAGAAAGTGTTCCCTGAATACTTCAAAATGTGCCACCTCAATACCTCAGACAGTGCTCCCTCAGCACCTCATAAAGTGCTCCCTCAGTACCTCAGAAAGTGCTCCCTCAGTACCTCAGATAGTTCTCCCTCAGTACCTCAGATAGTTCTCCCTCAGTACCTCAGAAAGTGCTCCCTGAATACCTCGGAATGTGCCACGTCAATATCTGAGACAGTGCTCCCTCTGCACCTGTAAAGTGCTCCCTCAGTACATCAGAAAGAGCTCTCACAATACTTCAGAAAGTGTTTCCTCAATACCTCAGATAGTTCTTCCACAATACCTCAGCAAGTGCTCCCTCAATACCTCAGAAAATGCTCACTCAATATCTCAGATAGTTCTCCCTCACTTTCTGATAAAGTGATCCCTCAATACATCTGAAAGCGCTCCCTCAATATGTCTGAAAGTGCTCCCCCAATAACTCAGAAAGTGCTCCCTCAATACCTCAGACAGTGCTCCCTCAATACCTCAGGTAGTGCTCCCTCAATACTTCAGAAAGTGTTCCCTTAGTACCCCAGAAACTGCCTCCTCAATACCTCAGATGGCTCTCACTCAGTACCTCAGGTAGTTCTCCCTCAGTACCTCAGATAGTTCTCCCTCAGTACCTCATAAAGTGCTCCCACAGTACCTCAGAAAATGCTCCTTCAGTATCTAAGGTAGTTCAACCTCAATACCTCAGAAATTGCTCACAGAATATCTCAGGAAGTGCTCCCTCAATACCTCAGAAAGTGTGCTCCCTGAATACCTCAGAATGTGCCACCTCAATACCTCAGACAGTGCTCCCTCAGCACCTCATAAAGTGCTCCCTCACTATCTCAGAAAGTGCTCCCTTAGTACCTCAGATAGTTCTCCCTCAATACCTCACATAGTTCTCCCTCAGTAACTCAGATCATGCTCCCTCAATTCCTCAGATAGTTCTCCCTCAATTCCTCAAAAATGCTGCCTCAGTTCCTCAGACAGTGCTCCCCAATAAACTCAGAAAGTGCTCTCTCAGTACGCCAGAAAGTGCTTCCACAATACCTCAGACAGTGCTCCCTCAGTTCCTCAGAAAGTGATCCCTCAATACCTCAGAAAGTGCCCCTCAATACCTCGGACACTGCTCCCTCAATGCCTCAAAAAGTGCTCCCTCTGTACCTCAGAAAGTGTTCCCTCAGCACATCAGAAAGAGCTCCCACAGTACCTCAGAAAATGCTCCCTGAATACCAGAGAAAGTGCTCCCTCTGTGCCTCAAAAGGTGCTCCCACAATACCTCCGATAGTGATCCCTCAGTACATCAGAAAGTGCTCGCTCAATACCTCAGAAAGTGTCCCCTCAGTACCTCAGAAAGTGCTCCCTCAATCCCTCAGAAAGTGCTCCCTCAGTAGCCCAGAAACTGCCTCCTCAATACCTCAGTTGGCTCTCCCTCACTACCTCAGGTAGTTCTCCCTCAATACCTCAAATAATTATCCCTCAGTACCTCATAAAGTGCTCCATCCGTACCTCATAAAGTGCTCCCTCTACATCAGAAAGTGCACCCTCAGTTCATCAGAAAGTTCTCCCTCAGTACCTCAAATAGTGCTCCCTCAATAGTTCTCCATCAATACCTCCGAAAGTGCTCCCTCAGTCCCTCAGATCGTTCTCCCCAATACCTCCGAAAGTGCTCCCTCAATACCTCCGAAAGTGCTCCCTCAATCCCTCAGATAGTGCTCCCTCAATCCCTCAGATAGTGCTCCCTCCATCCCTCAGATAGTGCTCCCTCAGTACTACAGAAAATGCTCCCTCAATCCCTCAGAAAGTGCTCCTTCTGTACCTCAGAAAGTGCTCTCTCAGTACGTCAGAAAATGCTCCCTCAGTACGCCAGACAGTGCTCCCTCAATATCTCAGATAGTTCTCCCTCAGTACCTCAGAAAGTGCTCACTCAATAGCTCACAAAGTGCTTCCTCAATTGCTCAGTACAACTGAAATAGCCCCCTCAGTACCTCCAAAAGTGCCCCCTCAGTATCTCAAAAAGTACTCCCTTCACACCTCTGACAGTGCTACTTCAATACCTCCTAAAGTGCTCTCTCGGTACCACAGATAGTGCTCCCTCAATATCTCAGAAAGTGCTTCCTCAATATCTCAGAAAGTGCTCACTCAGTACCTCAAGAAGTGCGCCCTTACTACCTCATAAAGTGCTCCCTCAATACCTCAGATAATGCTCCCTCATTGCCTCAGAAAGTGCTCTTTCAATATCTCAGAAAGTGTTCCCACAGTATTTCAGAAAGTGCTCCCTCAATCCCTCAGAAAGTGCTCCCTCAGTACCCCAGAAACTGCCTTCTCAATACCTCAGATGCCTCTCCCTCAGTACCTCAGGTAGTTCTCCCTCAATACCTCAAATAGTTCTCCCTCAATACCTCACAAAGTGCTCCCTCAATACCTCAGATTGTTCTCCCACAGCACCTCAGATAGTTCTCCTTCAGTACCTCAGATAATGCTCCCTCATTACCTCAGAAAGTACTCTTTCAATATCTAAGAAAGTGCTCGCGTAATATCTCAAAGTGCTCCCTCAATCCCTCAGAAAGTGCTCCCTCAATCCCTCAGAAAGTGCTCCCTCAGTACCCCAGAAACTGCCTCCTCAATACCTCAGTTGGCTCTCCCTCAGTCCCTCAGGTAGTTCTCCCTCAATACCTCAAATAGTTATCCCTCAGTACCTCATAAAGTGCTCCATCCGTACCTCAGAAAGTGCTCCCTCTACATCAGAAAGTGCACCCTCAGTTCATCAGAAAGTGCTCCCTCAGTACCTCAGATAGTGCTCCCTCAATAGTTCTCCCTCAATACCTCCGAAAGTGCTCCCTCAGTCCCGCAGATCGTTCTCCCCCAATACCACAGATAGTTCTCCCTCAATACCTCTTAAAGTGCTCCCTCAATACCTCAGATAGTTCTCCCTCTGTACCTCAGATGGTGCTCCTGCAATACCTCAGAAAGTGCTCCCTCAATACCTCCGAAAATGCTCCCTCAATATTTCAGAAAGTGCTACGTCAATTCCTTAGTACATCTGAAATTGCTCCCACAGTACTTCAGAAACTGCTCCCTCAGAGCCTCAAAAAGGGCTCTCTCAATACCTCAGATAGTGTCCCTCACTACTTCATAAAGTGCTATCTCAGTACCTCACATAGTGATCCCTCAATACCTCAGAAAGTGCTCCCTCTATATCTCAGATTATTCTCCCTCAGTACCTCAGAAAGTACTCCCACAATCCCTAAGAAAGTGGTCACTCAGCACCTCAGAAAGTGCTCCCTCAGTACCCACAAAGTGCTCCCTCAGTACCCCAGAAATTGCTCCCTCAATATCTCAGATAGTGCTCCCTCAATATCTCAGATAGTGCTCCCTCAGTACCACAGAAAGTGCTCCCTTACTAACTCAGAAAGTGCTCCCTCAATACCTCAGACAGTTCTCCCTTAGTACCTCAGATAATGCTCCCTCAAAACCTCAGAAATTGCTCTCTCAACATCTAAGAAAGTGCTCCCTCGATATCTCAGAAAGTGCTCCCACAGTACCTCAGAAAGTGCTCCCTCAGTGCCTCAGACAGTGTTCCTTCAATACCTCAGATAGTGCTCCCTCAATACCTCAGATAGTTCCCCCTCAATTCCTCAGATAGTGCTCCGTCAATTCCTCAGATAGTGCTCCCTCAATTCCTCAGAAAGGGCTCCCACAGTACCTCAGAAAGGGCTCTCACAATACCTCAGATAGTGATCCCTCAGTACCTCAGACAGTGCTCGCTCAATACATTGGAAAGTGCTCCCACAGTACCTCAGATCGTTCTCCCTCAATACCTTAGATAGTTCTCCCTCAATACCTCAGATAGTTCTCCCTCAATACCTCAGATATTTCTCCCAAAATACCTCAAATACTTCTCCCTCAGTACCTCAGAAAGTACTCCCTCAATACCTCAGATAGTTCGTCCTCAGTACCTTAGAAAGTGCTCCCTCAGTACATCAGAAAGTGCCCCTTAATACCTCAGAAATTGCCCCCTCAATACCTCAGACACTGCTCCCTCAGTACCTCAAAAAGAGCTCCCTCCGTACATCAGAAAGAGTTCCCACAGTACCTCAGAAAATGCTCCCTGAATACCAGAGAAAGTGCTCCCTCAGTATCTCAAAATGTGCTCCCACAATACCTCAGATACTGATCACTCAGTACCTCAGAAAGTGCTCGCTCAATACCTCAGAAAGCGTCCCCTCAATAACTCAGACAGTGTTCTCTCCGTACCTCAGAAATGCTCCCTCAATACCACAGAAAGTGCTCCCTCAACACCTCAGATGGTTGTCCCTGAGTACCTCAGATAGTTCTCCCTCAATACCTCAAATAGTTCTCCCTCAGTACTTCAGAAAGTGCTCCCACAATACCTCAGACAGTGCTCCCTCAGTGCCTCAGGAAGTGCTCTCTCAATACCTCAGAAAGTGCTCCCTCAGTATCTCAAAAAGTGCTCCCTCAATGTCTCAGAAAGTGCTCAATCAATACCTCAGAAAGTGTTCCTTCAGTACCTCAGAAAGTGCTCTCTCAGTACCCCAGAAACTGCCTCCTCAATACCTCAGATGGCTCTCCCTCAGTACCTCAGATAGTTCTCCCTCAATACCTCAGATAGTTCTCCCTCAGTACCTCAGAAAGTACTCCCACAGTACCTCAGAAAGTACTCCCACAGTACCTCAGATCGTTATCCTTCAATACCTCAGATAGTTCTCCCTCAGTACCTTAGAAAGTGCTCCCTCAGTACATCAGAAAGTGCCCCTCAATACCTCAGAAATTGTCCCCTCAATACCTCAGACACTGCTCCCTCAGTACCTCAAAAAGTGCTCCCTCCGTACATCAGAAAGAGTTCCCACAGTACCTCAGAAAATGCTCCCTGAATACCAGAGAAAGTGCTCCCTCAGTACCTCAAAAAGTGCTCCCACAGTACCTCAGATACTGATCACTCAGTACCTCAGAAAGTGTCCCCTCAATACCTCAGACAGTGCTCTCTCAGTACCTCAGATGGTTCTCCCTCAATACCTCAGAAAGTGCTCGCTCAATATCTCAGATCGTTTTCCCTCAATATCTCAGATATTTCACCCTCAATACCTCAGAAAGTGCTCCCTCAATACCTCAGAAAGTGATCCTTTAATACCTCAGACAGTGCTCCCTCAATACCTCAGAAATTGCGCCCATATATTTCAGAAAGTTCTCCCTCTATACCTCAGATAGTGCTCCTTCAATACCTCAAAGTGCTCCCTGAATACTTCAGATAGTTCTCCCTCAGTACCTCAGATAATACTCCCTCAATACCTCAGAAAGTGCTCCCTCAATACCTCAGAAAGTGCTCCCTCAATACCTCAGATAATGCTCCCTCAATTCCCCAGTTAGTTCTCCCTCAGTACCTCTGAAGGTGCTCCCTCAATCCCTCAGAAAGTGTTCCCCCAATACCTCAGAAAGTGCTCCCTCAATTACTCAGAAAGTGCTCCCTCAATTCCTCAGTTCATCTGAAATTGCTCCCTCAGTACCTCAGAAACTGCTCCCTCAGAGCCTCAAAAAGTACTCTCTCAATTCCTCAGACAGTGCTCCCTCAATACTTCATAAAGTGCTCTCTCAGTACCTCACATAGTGCTGCCTCAGTACCCCAGAGTGCTCCCTCAATACCTCAGAAATTGCTCCCTCAATACCTCAGAAAGTGCTTCCCCAATACCCCAGATAGTTCTCCCTTAGTACCTCAGAAAGTGCTCTTTCAATATCTAAGTAAGTGCTCCCTCAATTTCTAAAAAATGCTCCCTCTTTACCTCAGAAAATGCTCCCTCAATACCTCAGAAAGTGCTCTCTCTCTACCTCAGAAAATGCTCCGTTAGTGCCTCACAATGTGCTCCCTCAATACCTCAGCGAGTTCTCCCTCAGTACCTCAGAAAGTGCTACCTCAATTCCTCAGCACATCTGAAATGGCTCCCTCAGTACCTCAGAAAGTGCCCCCTCAATACCTCAGAAAGTGCTCCCTCAGTACCTCAGAAAATACCCCCCAATATCAAAGAAAGCACCACTTTGTTGTGTTTAACCCCCAAAGCCCCTCAGACAGTAGCTCCACAAAACATTCACACCCTCAACACTTCAGGGCTCAGCCCAGCTCCCCCCTCAGACTGTGTTCAAACCCCTTCAGACGGTAAGGACCCACATCCACTCCTGTTCAAGGTTGAAGCCCCAGATTCCCAGAACATGACTTGTCTCTGTGGATTAATTTTAGAATTCCTACAGTGTAGAAGCAAGCCATTCCGTCCATTAGCTCCACACTGACCGTCTGAACAGCATCCCACCCAGACTCACATCCTCTACTCGATCCCAGGAATGCTACATTTCCCATGGCATCTTTAGGCGGTGGGAGGAAACTGGATCACCCGGTGTAAACGCGCACAGATAGAGAGAGAATGTGTAAACTCCATACAGACTGTCACCGCGAGTTAGAATCAAACCACTGAGGCACCGTGCTGCCCTCTCTCCCTGGATGTCATGCCATCTAACCTTTCACTAAGCAGTCCCCCATGTGAAACCTTCTCATCTGTCTCCTTGGTCATCCCTTCAAAAGCTCTATCAAGTTGGACACATCATTTCCACAAACAAAGCCAAGCTGACCATCCCTAATCAATTCTTGCTTTTCCAAATGTATGTAAGTTGTCTCTCAGAATGCCCTCCAACAGCTGACCCACCACTGCCATCAGGCTCACAGCTCCATAGTACAATGGCTGTTCCTTGCAGCCTTACTTCAATAATGGCCCATCATTAATCACCCTCCAGTCTTCAGGCACCTCACCCGTTGTCACTGATCGGTCCATCTGACAAGGCCATCTCCATCCTTCTGTAACCGAAGGCTATCCTCCTCAGTATTTATCACCCAACCAATCTTCGCATCATTCATGAACCCAATGATTAACCATCCACCATTCAAACCTACATCTTTTATATCAGCCCCATCAGCAAGTCCCCAACAGTGAGACATGAACGGACAGAGATTTCTCATTGGGCCATCACTGTCTGCTTCCTGTCACTCAGCATTCTGCGCCAAATTCCTTGGATCTTGAGTTTTTATGTTCACTATCAGTTTCCGGTATGGATCCTGATAAAAGCCTCACTGACCTCCAAGTGACGACAGGAAAGTATTGCCCTTATTTACACACCTGGTCACCTCCTTAAACAGTGCAATCCCATTGGTCAGACCTGACCTCCCCTTAACAGAACCATTCTGACTGTTCTTCCTGAACTCCAGTCTCTTTAAATGCTGATTAATTCTATCTCCCAAAATTGCTTCCAACAGACGTCCCACCCACGATATTAGCCTGACTGGCCTGGAGCTGCCTGGTATATCCCATGCTCCCTCTTGAATAACAGTAACACATGGTCAGTCTGCAGACAACTCTCCTGTGGCCAGAGAGGATTTGAAAATGTTTGCTAGTGTACATGTCACTTCCTCCATCACCTCATTCGGTAAACTGAGATACATTTCCACCGACTTTGGAGATTTATTGGGTTGTAAGAAGGCCAGACCACTCAGAACCATCTCTCTCTATATATATGCTTATTCATTTAATTGTATCACAGAGCATCTCCACGATTTATTATCAACCCTGTCCCAGTGAGCACTGACAAAATGCATCCATTCACTACACCCTCTGGGTCCATGCACAGACTCTCACTGTGTTCCACAGCCTACTCTTTCTCTCATTATCAATTCATCCTTAATGTCACTGTAAGGAACTTTTAGGTTTTTATTTCCCCTCTTAGCGTTCCTCTCTCCCAGACAATTACCCTGCGATACGGTTTGGAGGAGTGTGGGATGTCATTCTGGAAGTGGATGAGCATTGGGAAGCTCAGAAATAAGGAACACACGACTGTGCTGAGTGTGGGGCAGTGGGATCCATTTGGGATGAGCAGACGGAAGCTGAGGAATAAACCTCAGCCCTGCAGCATGAAAATATCCCTTTGAGCTGGCAGGTCAGTCCCGTGAAACGAACCCTCCAACCCTGGGAAAAGAGGATGTAACCTCTTCACGTTCAAAAACCAAATGAAGACGGTCTGTTTGAACCCAGTCTCTGGAATCTGGACACGGGAATCATTGCTGAGCAGGGTCTGTAGGACGCAGAAGCAGAAATGTACTGAACAATTCCAGATATTCCTCGTAGACCACAAGACATGGGAGCAGAAATTAGGCCATTCAGCCCATCTGACAGTGTGGCACTCACTCAGTATTGACTCTCTTACAATGCAGGTATCCCCCAGCCTGATGCGCTGACAGTGCAGCACTCCCTCAGTACTGACCCTCTGACAGTGCAGCACTCCCTCAGTACTGACCCACTGACAGTGCAGCACGCCCTCAGTACTGACCCTCTGACTGTGCTGCACTCCGTCCACACTGACCCTCTGACAATGGTGCAATCCCTCCATATTGACCCTCTGACAATGCTGCACTCCCTCCGTACTGACCCTCTGACAGTCCAGCCCTCCCACAGTACTGACCCTCTGAAACAACACTCCCTCAGAACTGACACACTGACCGTGTCGCACTCTCTCAGTAATGACCCTTTGACAGTCCATCACCCTCTCAGTACTGACCCTCTGACAATGCAGCTCTCCCTCAGTACTGACCCTCCAACAGTGCAGCATTCCCTCAGTACTGATCCTCTGACAGTGCAGCATTCCCTCAGTACTGACCCTCCGACAGTGCAGCTCTCCCTCAGTACAGACCCTCCGACAGTGCAGTATTACATCAGTACTGAACCTCTGAGTGTTGCACTCTCTCTGGACTGACCTTCCGACAGTGCAGCATTCCCTCAATACTGACCCTCTCACAGTGCAGCACTCCCTCAGTACTGACCCTCTGACATTGCAGCACTCCCTCAGTACTGATCCTCTGACAGTGCTGCACTCCCTCCACACTGACCCTCTGACAATGCTGCACTCCCTCCACACTGACCCTCTGACAATGCTGCACTCCCTCCACACTGACCCTCTGACAATGCTGCACTCCCTCAGTACTGACCCTCTGAAACAACACTCCCTCAGAACTGACACACTGACCGTGTAGCACTCCCTCAGTAATGACCCTTTGACAGTCCATCACCCTCTCAGTACTGACCCTCTGGCAATGCGGCAATTACTCAGTACTGACTGTCCGACACAGTGTGGCGCTCCATCAGTACTGACCCCCTCACCGCGCGGTGATCACTCAGTACTAACCACCTCAGAGGGTGGCGCTCCATCAGTAGTAACCCTCTCACAGTGCGACACTCAGAGTGCGCACTTCATCATTACTGACTCTCTCACTGCATAACAATCCCCCGTCCTGACTCTCTGACAATGCTGCACTCCCTCCACACTGACCCTCTGACAATGCTGCACTCCCTCCACACTGACCCTCTGACAATGCTGCACTCCCTCCACACTGACCCTCTGACAATGCTGCACTCCCTCCACACTGACCCTCTGACAATGCTGCACTTCCTCCACACTGACCCTCTGACAATGCTGCACTTCCTCCACACTGATCCTCTGATAGTGATGCACTCCCTCAGTACTGACTCTCTGACAGTGTGGAAGTGACCCTGTACTGACCCTCCGACAGTGTGGCCCAATCTCAGGACAATACCTCAGACAGTGCAGCGGTCCATCAGAATTGACACTGACAGTCCAGCAATCCCTCAGTACTGACCCACCGACAGTGCAGCTCTCCCCCAGTACTGACCCTCTAACAGCGCAGCTCTCCCTCAGTACTGACCCTTCGACAGTGCAGCTCTCCCACAGTACTGACCCTTCGACAGTGCAGCACTGCATCAGTACTGAACCTGAGTGTAGCACTCTCTCTGGACTGACCCTCTTACAGTGCAGCATTCCCTCAATACTGACCCTCTCAGTGCAGCACTCCCTCAGTACTGACCCACTGACAATGCTGCGCTCCCTCCACACTGACCCTCTGACAATGGTGCACTCCCTCCACACTGACCCTCTGACAGTGCAGCGCTCCCTCAGTACTGACCCTCTGACAATGCTGCGCTCGCTCCACACTGACCCTCTGACAATGGTGCACTCCCTCAGTACTGACCCTCTGACAATGCTGCACTCCCTCAGTACTGACCCTCTGACAGTGCTGCACTGCCTCCACACTGACCCTCTGAAACAACACTCCCTCAGAACTGACACACTGACCGTGTAGCGCTCCCTCAGTAATGATCCTTTGACAGTCCATCACCCTCTCAGTACTGACCCTCTGGCAATGCGGCAATTACTCAGTACTGACTGTCCGACACATAGTGTGGCGCTCCATCAGTACTGACCCCCTCACCGCATGGTGATCCCTCAGTACTAACCACCTCAGAGTGTGGCGCTCCATCAGTAGTAACCCTCTCACAGTGCGACACTCTGACAGCATGGCCATCCATTAGCACTGACCCTCAGAGAGTGCGCACTTCATCATTACTGACTCTCTCACTGCATAACAATCCCCCCGTCCGGACGCTCTGACAATGCTGCACTCCCTCCATACTGATACACTGACAATGCTGCACTCCCTCCATATTGACCCTCTGACAGTGCTGCAGTCCCTCCACACTGATCCTCTGACAATGCTGCACTCCCTCCACACTGACCCCCTGACAATGCTGCGCTCCCTCCACTCTGACCCTCTGATAGTGATGCACTCCCTCAGTACTGACCCTCTGACAGTGCAGCTCTCCCTCAGAACTGACTCTGACAGTGCAGCTCTCCTTCCGTACTGACCCTCTGACAGTGCAGCACTCCCTCAGTGTTGACCCTCCGACAGTGCAGCACTCCCTCAGTACTGACCCTCCGACAGTGCAGCACTCCCTCAGCACTGACCCTCCGACAGTGCAGCACTCCCTCAGCACTGACCCTCCGACAGTGCAGCACTCCCTCAGCACTGACCCTCTTTTTTCTATTTCATGTAGTGTTGTGGAAATTTAGAGTGATAGGGTTTGCAGATTCTGAGGAAGCATGAGCGAGACACACAGTCCAAGCCCTGTCTGAAACTCTCTGTAATAGACTATTCAGAGGCACAGAGTCACAGAGATACACAGCTTGGAAACAGTCCTTCCTGTCCAACGCGACCATACCAACCAGATATTCTCATCTCATTTCATTTCATTTGCTAGCACTTGGCTGATATCCCTCTAAACCCTTCCTATTCACATACTCATCCTGATGGCTTTCAAATGTCACAATTGTACCAGCCCCCATCACTTCCTCTGGCAGCTACCTGCATGCCCTTGAATAAGTGCTCAAACATTCATACTGTCGATACAAACTCCAATAAACACCAACCTACGAAAGGCTATCAATGTCATCTTCAACCCACCCTTTGCTTCATCGTTATGCTGATTGCAGCACAGGTACAGAAACAGTCTTAGTGACCATCCACCGTCACCCTGTAATAAACTTATTTTCAAATGGGGCTTGCATGTGATTCCCACCCCCTCTAATAGTTACCTGGAAGGTGGGGGTGAGCTGTACTCTCCTGCTGCAGTCCTTGGGTGTCCCACAGTGATGTCAGGGAGGGAGCTCCAGGATTTTGACCTGAACCCTGTAAAGAGCTCTCTTACTGGAGTGCCTTTTTAAAGTTGGGAAGTTAGTATAGACCAGGAGGACCCAAGAGCTGCTGTCCTGACAGAGAGAGAGGCCTGGTGGGTCACACACCTCAGGTGAGGGGCGAGGTTGAGAAGCTGGGGCCTTCATGGTAATTTCAGACATGATAGAGATTGAGCCAACAGTGTTGGCATCACAAACCAGTTAGCTGAGGTAACTGACTCCCCTTTGTAGCAGGGGGATTCAATCCCTTGAACAGAGCAAGCTTGAGAATTCAACTCTAAAACCAATCTGTACGGACCCGCTGGAGACCTGAAACATCAATACAGAGATTGCTGAAGAAGCTAAGCATGTCCGGCAGCATCTCTGATGGGAGAGGGAGAAAGAGACAGAGTTCACCTTTCAATCCAGTGATTTCTGCGGGAAAGTTCCTTCAGAACAGACCGTTTTGAGGAAGGGTCACCTGAAATGTGAATTGTTCCTCTCTCTCCTCACCGTTGTTACTGAATATCCCCAGCCATCTGTTTGCTTGAGAATTTGATCTGACCTGATCCAAGCGTCACTGAGTCATTCAGTCTGTGCTCAATGCCCTGAGGCTGCTTCTGCTGAAAGTTGACAAACAGGTTTACGAGGTGTTCTGGGGATAAACATACTGGGGGATGGTTTCTAAGGTATTGAGGGAGCATTATCTGTCAGTACAGGGTGCAGATGGTCGAAAGGTACAGATACACTTCATAGATCATAGGACAGTACAGCACAGAACAGGCCCTTCAGCCCACGATGTTGTGCCGACCATTGATCCTTATGGAACGTAAACCTAATGTACAAACCCTCAAATGTCTGTGACCATATGCATGCCCGGCAGTCTCTTAAATATCGCCAATGGCCTTGCTTCCACAACTGCTGCTAGCAACGCATTCCATGCTCTCACAACTCTCTGTGTAAAGAACCTGCCTCTGACATCCCCTCTATACTTTCCTCCAACCAGCTTAAAACTATGACCCCTCGTGTTAACAATTTCTGCACTGGGAAATAGTCTCTGTGTGGGTGGTAGTGAGGGTCAGGCTGGGGGCGGTGAGTGGACAGCAGTGAGGGTCAGGCTGGGTGCGGTGTGTGGGTGGTAGTGAGGGTCAGGCTGGGTGCGGTGTGTGGGTGGTAGTGAGGGTCAGGCTGGGGGCGGTGAGTGGACAGCAGTGAGGGTCAGGCTGGGTGCGGTGTGTGGGTGGTAGTGAGGGTCAGGTTGGGTGCGGTGTGTGGATGGTAGTGAGGGTCAGGCTGGGGGCGGTGTGTGGGTGGTAGTGAGGGTCAGGCTGGGGGCAGTGTGTGGGTGGTAGTGAGGGTCAGGCTGGGGGCGGTGTGTGGGTGGTAGTGAGGGTCAGGCTGGGTGCGGTGTGTGGGTGGGAGTGAGGGTCAGGCTGGGTGCGGTGTGTGGGTGGGAGTGAGGGTCAGGCTGGGTGCCGTGTGTGGGTGGTAGTGAGGGTCAGGCTGGGAAAAAGTCTCTGGCTATCAACTCTATCTATGCCTCTCATTATCTTGTATACCTCAGTTAGGTCCCCTCTCCTCCTCCTTTTCTCCACTGAAAAAAACTCCGAGCTCAGTCAACCTCTCTTCGTAAGATAAGCCCTCCAGTCCAGGCAGCATCCTGGTAAACCTCCTCTGAACCCTCTCCAAAGCATCCACACCTTTCCTATAATAGGGTGACCAGAACTGGACGCAGTATTCCAAGTGCGGTCTCACCAAAGTTTTATAGAGCTGCAACAAGATCTCACGGTTCTTAACCTCAATCCCCCTGTTAATGAAAGCCAAAACACCATCTGCTTTCTTAACAACCCTGTCCACTTGGGTGGCCATTTTAAGGGATCTATGTACCTGCACACCAACATCCTTCTGTTCCTCCGCACTGCCAAGAATCCTATCCTTAATCCTGTACTCAGCTTTCAAGTTCGACCTTCCAACATGCATCACCTCGCATTTATCCAGGTTGAACTCCATCTGCCATCTCTCAGCCCATCTCTGCATCCTGACAATGTCCCGCTGCAGCCTACAACAGCCCTCTCTATACTGTCAACGATACCTCCAACCTCTATGTCATCTGCAAACTTGCTGACCCATCCTTCAATCCCCACATCCAAGTCATTAACAAAAATTACAAACAGTAGAGGCCCAAGGACAGAGCCCTGTGGAACACCACTCACCACAGACTTCCAGGCAGAAGATTTTCCTTCCACTATCACTTGCTGTCTTCTGTTGGCCAGCCAATTCTGTATCCAAACAGAATTTCCCTGTATCCCATTCCTCCTGACCTTCTGAATGAGCCTACCATGGGGAACCTTATCAAATGCCTTATTGAAGTCCAGATACACAGCATCCACCGCTCGACCCTCATCAACCTGCCTAGTAACATCCTCAAAGAACTCAATAAGATTTGTGAGGCATGACCTGTCCCTCACAAAGCCGTGCTGACTGCATTTAATCAAACCACGCTCTTCCAGATGGTCATACATCCGATCCCTCAGAATCCTTTCTAACTCCTTGCAGACGATAGACGTGAGACTGACTGGTCTGTAATTGCCCAGAATTTCCCTAATTCCTTTCTTGAAGAGAGGAACTACATTTGCCTCCCTCCAGTCCTCTGGTGAGGGTCAGGCTGGAGGCGGTGTGTAGACGGCGGTGAAGATCAGGTTTGGGGTGGTGTGTGGACGACGGTGAGGGATATGCTTGGGGCGGTGTGTGTACGTTGGTGAGGATCAGGCTGGGGACGGTTTTAGATGGAGGTGAGGGTCAGGCTGGGGGCAGTGTTTGGACGTCGGTGTGGGTCAGGCTGGGGGCAGTGGGTGGATGGTGGTGAGGATCAGGCTGGGGGCAGTGGGTGGATGGTGGTGACGATCAGGCTGGTGCCGGGATGTGGGCAGCGGTGAGGGTCAGGCTGAGGTCAGTGTGAGGATGACGTTGTGGGTCAGGCTGGGGGCAGTGGGTGGATGGTGGTGTGAGTCAGGCTGGGTGCGGCGTGTGGGTGGTAGTGAGGGTCAGGCTGGGGGCGGTGCGTGGGTGGGAGTGAGGGTCAGGCTGGGGAGGTGAGTGGGTGGTAGTGAGGGTCAGGCTGTGGGCGGTGTGTGGGTGATAGTGAGGGTCAGGCTTGGGGCGGTGTGTGGGTGGTAGTGAGGGTCAGGCTGGGGGCGGTGCGTGGGTGGGAGTGAGGGTCAGGCTGGAAGGTGAGTGGGTGGTAGTGAGGATCAGGCTGTGGGCGGTGTGTGGGTGATAGTGAGGGTCAGGCTTGGGGCGGTGTGTGGGTGGTAGTGAGGGTCAGGCTGGTGCGGTGTGTGGGTGGTAGTGAGGGTAGGGCTGGGGACGGTGTGTGGATGGTAGTGAGGGTCAGGCTGGGGGCGGTGAGTGGACAGCAGTGAGGGTCAGGCTGGGAGCGTTGAGTGGACGGCAGTGAGGGACAGGCTGGGTGCGGTGTGTGGACCGCAGTGAGGGTCAGGCTGGGTGCGGTGTGTGGACCGCAGGGAGGGTCAGGCTGGGTGCGGTGTGTGGGCGGCAGTGAGGGACAGGCAGGGGGCGGTGTGTGGGTGGTAGTGAGGGTCAGGCTGATGGCGTTGTGTGTGTGGTAGTGAGGGTCAGGCTGGGGGCAGTGTGTGGGTGGTAGTGAGGGTCAGGCTGGGTGCGGTGTGTGGATGGTAGTGAGGGTCAGGTTGGGTGCGGTGTGTGGGTGGTAGTGAGGGTCAGGCTGGGGGTGGTGAGTGGATGGCAGTGAGGGTCAGGCTGGGGGCAGTGAGTGGACGGCAGTGAGGGTCAGGCTGGGGCGTTGTGTGGATGGCAGTGACGGTCAGGCTGGGGGCGGTGTGTGGGAGGCAGTGAGGGTCAGGCTGGGGGAGGTGTGTGGGTGGTAGAGAGGGTCAGGCTGGGGGCAGTGTGTGGGTGGTAGTGAGGGTCAGGCTGGGGGCGGTGTGTGGGTGGTAGTGAGGGTCAGGCTGGGGGCAGTGTGTGGGTGGTAGTGAGGGTCAGGCTGGGTGCGGTGTGTGGGTGGTAGTGAGGGTCAGGCTGGGTGCGGTGTGTGGATGGTGGTGAGGGTCAGGCTGAGGACGGTGTGTGGATGGCAGTGAGGGTCAGGGTGGGTGCGGTGAGTGGTTGGTACTGAGGGTCAGGCTGGGTGCGGTGTGTGGACGGCAGTGAGTGTCAGGCTGGATGCGGTGTGTGGGTGGTATTGAGGGTCAGGCTGGGGGTGGTATGTTATTGATGGTGAGGGTCAGGCTGGAGGCGTTGTGTGGGTAGTAGTGAGGGTCAGGCTGGGGGCGGTGTGTGGATGGCTGTGAGGGTCAGGCTGGGGGCGGTGTTAGGGTGGTAGTGAGGGTCAGGCTGGGTGCGGTGTGTGGATGGCAGTGAGGGTCAGGCTGGGTGCGGTGTGAGGGTGGTGGTGGGGGTCATGCTGGGTGCGGTGTGTGGATGGTAGTGAGGGTAAGGCTGGGTACGGTGTGTGTGTGTTAGAGAGGGTCAGGCTGGGTGCGGTGTGTGGGCGGCAGTGAGGGACAGGCAGGGGGCGGTGTGTGGGTGGTAGTGAGGGTCAGGATGATGGCGTTGTGTGTGTGGTAGTGAGGGTCAGGCTGGGTGCGGTGTGTGGGTGGTAGTGAGGGTCAGGCTGG
>NW_026868125.1:911062-966760 GCF_020745735.1 Hemiscyllium ocellatum | reverse complement strand
ACATGTCACAAAGCAAGTCCCTTATTTTTCAAAAAGCTGTTCCTTGGCTCAAGGAGACTCTATCCTTGTTTTTTTTTTCTCTCGCAGGACAATAAAATGAGGCCAAGCTCCAATCAGTCTGGTTTCGTACAGAGATGAAAAGAATTTTTAGAGGCCCTTGCTTATATGGAAACAGATGAGACTGCAGGCCAAAGTGGTCATGCTTTATAAGTGACCAGTATAATGAACAGAGAGTGGTGAGCTATTTTAGCTGAACTAGCTGAGCTGAATTGAGTTGAGCAGTTTTCAGTTGAGTTTGAACTGGGAAGTTCATCTGGAACTGTGTGGAAACTCCCTCTCTTTTCTGACCTTCAATTTCAACCTGGAAGTATATGTCCGTTTGTACTGGTTTTTATTGGGAGTTTGCTTATTGGGACAGTTGTGTATGCTCGGAACAGCATAATTAAGTCTAGTTGAATATGTTGATTTCTGTCGTGATTCTTTATTCTGTTCTTGTGTTTCATTGTGTAATTTTATGACTAAAGTTTTTGTCTGTTTTAAAATGTAGTAGTCATCCTAGCTAAATTATTCCTACTTCAATTCTCTTCCCCAGTCCTTTTCCAACATGGCCATCCTTGGTGTCCTCCATTGCCACAACGAACCAAACCATGATTTGGAAGAACAAGATCTCATCTGTCTCCTGTGTAGCCTACACCCCGGGGACTCAAAACAGAATTATCCAATTGCAAATAACCTTCCTTCCAATCCCCCGACTCCCTTCCCAGACCCTCCCCTCCCTACCATTCCTCTGAGCAAGCTTTGTCCAGCTACCTACCAACTGGACTCAGCCATCCCATCGCCAACCCGCTGATACCCTTGATCTGTGTTCACTTATCCCCCACCTCGTCACTCTGCCTCCTCCTCCCTCACCCGCCACTTTATCTATAGACTCCCTTACTCCCATCCACAGTCCTGACGAATGGTTATATCCAAGACGTTCACTTCTCAACGTCTTGATGCTGCCTTGCTTATTTTGTTCTTCCAGCTTCCTGCGTGTGTATTTGGATTCCAACATCTACTGTTTTTTTAAAAATTGTCTTCTGTGTAACAGGCAGGAGTGAGTGAACGCATTGCGCCTCTTGTTATCCAACAGATCAGATGGGTGAATGGCTTTCTTATATTACTGTGAAACCAGCGAGAGTTGCTGAAGGAGTTCCTCTTTCTTTTAACCATGGAAATGTTTAGTGCCCAGCAGTGCTTTTGATTCATGTTACCTTTACATTAGAAGCTCAAGCTTGAATGTTGTTCTGATTTGATACCTGAGTACCTTAGGAGGTGACTCATTGTTCTGAACATTGTATAATCTTCACAGAACATCCCAACCTCTGATCGTATGACAGAGGGAAATATATTGATGAAGCAGTGAAGATGTTTGTGCCGAAGAAGCTAACCTAAGGATTGCCCACAGGGATATCCAGGGACTGGGAGGATTGATGTCCACCAGCCCCATTGTTTCTGAATGGTTCAACCAGTGGGGAGTTTACAACTGATTCCCATCAGGCTCAATTTTGTTCAGTCTCCTTGACATCTCGCTCAATCAAATACTGCCATGATATCAGGGCCAGTCACTTTACGCTGTGTTCAAATCTTCTATCCATGTCAATAGGCCAAGGTATATGTGTGGGGAGTGTTTCCTTCTCTCAGGGAGTAGTGACGGTTTGGATCAGACAGTTGGGGAGGCCAAATCACAGAAATGTTTTGGGGGTGCGAGTGGGTGTCAGTGCATTTTGACCCGTCAGAGAATCGAGGGCTACAAAGAATTGGGCATAAAAGAGAATTTGCGGCCGAGTGAAGAGCGGCCCTGACTTACTGAATGGAAGGGCAGGTCTGATGGACTATATAGCCTTGTTTTATTCCAGTAAACCCCATAGTCCAGTCACTTTGCGGCCTCTTCCATTTCATGTGTTACTGACTTCAAGTAACTGAATAGATTGATCCTGTTACTGTGCAACTGTATACTGGTGCTGCATGATCTGGTTACAGTTTGTAGGCCCGAGGGGTTTATTGGCCTCCTCCTGTAATTGTATATCAGGCTCCAGGGGTTGAAAGGCCTCATTCTGTTCTGGTGTAATTGAAATCCGTATTGACTAAATCTTGGAGAAAGTGAGCTCTGCAGATGCTGGAGATTAGTGTCGAAAAGTGTGGCACTGGAAAAACACGGTGGGTCAGGCAGCATCAGAAGAACAGGAGAATCGACATATTGGACGTTCCTGATAAAGGGCTTATGTCCGAAACATAGATTCTGTTGCCCCTCGAATGCTGCCTGACCTGCTGTGCTTTTCCAACATCACATTTTCGACGTCTACTGACCCAAGTCAATCTTCCTGGTCATTTCATCCAATTACATTAAGAAAATTGTCAAGCACAAACTTCCTCGCACAAAGCCTTACTTACTATTCCTAATCAAAGCCTGTCTTTCTAAATGCATGTACATCTTATCCCTCAGAACCTTCTCAAGTAATTTACCTACCACGGATGTTAAACCTACTGATCTGTAGTTCCAAGGCTTTTTTTGTGCAGTTCTCCTTGAATAAGGGCATGGCATTTGCTACCTTCCAGTCTTCCGGGACGTCCACTGTGGTCAGTGATGATCAACATTATAGTCCAGGTCGCCGAAAATTCTTCTGGAGCCACTTGAGGTATTCTTGGATCTATCGGGTAAGGACCATGAAATTTATCCACTTTCAAACATTCTAGTATGTCCAAATCTCCTCTACTATGACATGGATTGTCCATAAGATACACGACTAACTTCCTCAAGTCCTCAAGTCATCATGTCTTTCTCCACGGTAAACATAGAGTAGAAATATTCGTTGAGAATTTCACCCATCTCTTATAGTTCCACACATACTCGTCCACATTGGTCTTCGATGGGTCCTATTTCTCTCCAGTTATTGCTTTTTCTTTTAATATATTTAAATATCTTTTCGGATTCATCCTAATCTTCTCAGCCAAGGCCTTTCTTGCCCCCTTTTCATCCGACTGATTTCTTTCTTCAGTGAAATCCTGTATCTCTTATATACCTCCAGGGATTCCCTTGATCCCAGCGGCCTGTACCTGAGCCAAGCCCCAAGTTCGAACATGAACCTGTGGACCAGTTTTGTCCCTCTCCATAACTATATAAAACTAATAGAACTATGGTTACTGGTCCCAAAGTGCTCCTCCACTATTAATTCAGTCACCTGTCCAGCCGTATTTCCTAAGAAAAGTTCGAGTTATGCCCCTTCCCGAGTAGGACACTCTATATACTGCTTGAGGAAACTTTCCTGATGCATTTAACTGATTCTATGTCATCAAATCCCTTAATGCTCTGGCCGTTCCAGTCTGTATTAGAAAAATTAAAATCCCCTAGTATAATAACCCTATTGCTCCTGCAGGTCTCCCCTCTCTCCCTGCATATTTGTTACTCTCATTCCTGTTGACTCTTTGGGGGCCTATATTACAACCCCAACACCTCACCATTCCATTCCTATTTCTTAACTCCACCCACAAAGCCTCATTGGGTGATCCATCAGTTATTTTATCTCTGATTACTGCTGTGGTACTCCCCTTCATCAGAAATGCAACTCCCCCTCCCCTCCTTCCACCATCTCTGTCTCACCTAAAGCACCTGTTCCCTAGCACATTAAGCTGTCAGTCCTTTCCATCACTTAGCCATATTTCTGTAATGGCTATAATATCCCAGTCCCACCTACCTATCCACACCCTGAGTTCATCGGCCTTACCTGTCAGCCCTCGTGTATCGAAACAGATGCAATTTAATCCAAAAGGCACTACTTACTCTGTCGTTTTCCAGCCTAACCTTACTATTTCTGATTATTGTATCTCCTTCCACTTGCCTCCCTGCTCTTGAGGATATGACCACTTGCTAATCTAGTTTAAACCCTCCCTTGTAACCCGAGCAAAACTGGCCGCCAAGATATTGGAATCCCCTTCAGTGCAAGTCTCTGACGTTAATCTCCCTCTCAGGAGATTATCACTGTCAAGGTATTTTTAAAGAATGATTCTCCTAGCTCTCTGTAGTTATGCTGCAGGACCTCATCCCTATTTCTACGGATATCATTTGTGCCAACGTGCATCATGTTTTTCTTCTGCTCACCCTCCCCTTGAGAATGTTCTGCAGCCAATTGGAGACATCCTGGACCCTAGCACCTGGGAGGTAACGCACCACCCTGGATTCCCGTTTGCGACCACAGAATCTTGATCTGTCCCATTAACAATCGACCCTCTTAACTTTAACGCCCTGTTTACCTTTACACTTTTCCGCTGTGCCCAAGAGCCAGTGGTCGTACCACCAACCTGGCAACTGTTGCTTTCCCCCTGAACGGACATTGCGCCCAACAATCCAAAATGGTCTACTTGTTTTCGAGGGTAATAGCCACAGGGGATTCCTGCAATCCCTGCCTACTCCCTTTGTCATTCCTGGTGGTCGCCCATCTACTCTCTGCCTGGAACATGACAGGAAGCAAGGAACGCCTGTTAGATTAAATTGTGTTCATTTAAATACAACAGGACTGACATATAAGGCTAATGAACTCAGGACGATGAATGTTGGACTGAAATATTACAGTCATTAAAGAAACATAACTAGGGGCGTGTCTATGAATTTGTCAGTATCTCGGATGATCCTCAGTGCATCCTAGATTAGATTACCTACAGTGTGTAAACAGGCCCTTCGGTCCAACAAGTTCACACCGACCCACCGAAGAGCAGTCCACCCTGACCCACTCCCCTACACGCAACACTACGGGTAATTAAGCATGACCAATTCACCTAACCTGCACATCTTTGGACTGTGGGAGGAAACCGCAGCACCCAGAGGAAACCAATGCAGACACGGGGAGAATGTGCAAACTCCACGCAGACAGTTGCCCGAGGCGGGATTTGAACCTTGATCACTGGTGCCGTGAGGTAGCTGTGCTAACCCATGATCCACCTTGCCGCCCAGCGTCGCTCCCTAACACGGTCTCCCAGGAGCTGAAGCTGGGTGCAGTGCCCACACGTGTAGCCATCAGGGATGGTTGAATTCTCACTGAGCTACCACATCTCACAAGATGGAGCGTGCAACTGCCCTAAATGCCATCTCGACTGCTGTAACAATAAAGTTAAAAGGACTTTATTTGAGTTTACCTGTACATGTCGCTGAGCTGAGCTATCCGAATCCTCTCATGTCAAAGCTTTCCTGCTTACTCTGCTACCAACGGCATGTCTCTCTACTCCTCCAAATTTAATTTTGGTCAGGGAAGGAAGGAGACACCACAGTGATGTAGTGTTTAGGTCTTCAGCACTCCTTGACACCTGGCCCCAGACTACCTGCTCCCCAGTGCAGGTCTGCTCTTGGCCTTGGAGGGTGTCTTGCTGACGTCTTTCTTCTGGTAGTGGTGATTGTGTCGATGCAAATCCTCACCCTAACAGGCAACCCGTGTTATCGCAGTCCTCTCGTACTTTCTGCCCATTTGTATTGCGTTTATGAATTCCTTGAATCCCTCGATTGCATTCCAAACTGTGTCTCACTCCATAGTTAGAGAGGTTGATGTTCTTGTGAATACAAGTTTGTTGGAAAAGAACACCATTAGACATAGGGGCAACAATATGTCTGTCCGCTCACTGAGTCTGCTTTTTCCTTGGATTAGGTTATATTATTTTGTTAATCCCCCATTCCACTTTCCTGTCATTTTCCCGTAACGCTTGTATAAAAATCTGTCTGTCTCAGCCTTGAAGATATTTAATGATCCAGCCTCTGCAGCCCTCCGAATTTTATACAATTGTTTCCCTCTCACTGATGTGAGACTTAGTGGTTTTTGCCCACTCCATCTTACATAATATTCCAATTCTTCCTCAGCTCCTGTGTCAATTTGCTCAAGGGTCAAACGGTCACTCTCCCTGAATCCAGGAACTGCTTCTCCAAACTGAAGACCGATTCGGAGGGTGTGTTTAACATATTCTCTGGTTCTGTGAACAGGCTGTCCCCTTAGTCTCTAAAACTCCCATTCTTTCCCGCGTTATCCTCTTCCCCTTAATAAACCAAAAAAAAATGACTGTGGATTCTTGCTAATCTTACCCGTTAATGTTTTATCACCCCTCTTTCTGCTCTTCCACTGATAGTTTAAGTTTAGCCCTCCACTTGCTATATTCTTTTAGGACCTTCATTGACCTGCTCACTTGGTACCAGATTTAAGCTTCTCTTTCCCTTTTCATCCTGTTCGGAATTTGTGTCGACATCTGATGTTCTCTGGGTTTGTTTTCCTAAATTTTATCTTCGGTGTAACATGCTGGACCGACACTGTCATCAATTCAATTTTAGTCAAATGATGCCCCCACCCACGCCCCACCTTGTTCTGCTACAGTTTCACCCAGAAATAACTGCACTTTGGCCAGATCCTGTCATTTGTTTCCATAAAATCTGACTCCTCAATGCAAAAAGCTCTTATTTTCTAACATTTATGGGGTCTTTTCCTTCGCAAAGTCAAAATGTGTGATATCACATTCACTGGTCCTATAATGCTCTCCCACTTCCGCCTGGAACAGCTGACTGGCTTTATTCCCAACAGTGAGGCCCAGCACTGCACGGCCCATTGTTTAAGCTGCTCTATGTTGATATAAGAAGCTCTCTGGAATAAATTTAAAAACATCTGCCCCTCTTAAAAATTTATCACTGACCGAATGATTGTTTGGAATTGAAATATCTGAATATAACTATCCTATTATTGTTTTACACCCCTCAATAACTTGGTTTTATACCTGCTCCCGTACTGTCCTTTATCTGGGGGTCTTTAATATATCCCTAGCAGTGTTTCTGTCATGGTTTTGATCCTGAGCTCGAACCACCAAGCCTCTTTAGAAGATCCTTTCAAGATATCGTCCCTTCTTACGCCAGTAACTAACTCCATAATTAATAAGGTAATACCACCTCCTCTTTTACCCTCTCTTCTGTCCTGACTCTTGTTCTGGTACCACAGAATATTGAGTTGTTAGCCCCGACCTCCCTCAAACACATCTCTGTAATAGCAAAAATGTCACACTTCCACATGTCACCTCGTTTCCTTATCATATCTGTCTGTCTGATAATTTTACCAGCATCAAGGTAAAGCAGATCCAAGCTGGAATATATCACCTGGAATACTCAGTACTTCGGGGTTCTTCAGTCATTCACTGTTCGTTATCAACCTGTCCAATTCATGAACCAAAACTGTAACTCTGGGACTGAATGAATATTTGTTGAATTTGAAATTCCTTTTTAGTAAATGTGTTCATCAAATGCAACTTTCCAGAACTGAACAGTCAGCTCCAGATACAACGAGTTTCTGCTGATTAGTTCCCTGCTCAGTGTGCAGAGGGGACAGCCCTCAGTGATGGAGAAAGTGAGGACTGGTGATCAGAGTCGAAAATTGTGGCGCTGGAAAAGCACAGCAGTCAGGCTGCATCTGAGGAGCAGCAGAGTCGAAGCTTCCCATGTTTTCCATTCCATAATACACAGGATATTCGGAACCATACTTTCTCAGGAAGGCAGGATGACGAGGATGACGAGGATGACGAAGTGGAAGGGTAGGTTAGTAAGTTTTAATGATGTAACACAGGTTGGTGGAACTGCGGACAGGGCTGTTGTAGTTTGCAACAGGAACATTGACAGGATGCAATACCCAGCTGCGAAGTGGCAGATGGTGTTCAATATGGAAAATGGGATACGATTCATTATGGAAAATCGAATTTGAATGCAGAATACATGGTTAAAGGCAGGATTCTTCCATTGTGGAGGAACAAGGGAATCATATGGTTCATGACATAGCTCACACAAAGTTGCTACCCAGGTTAATAAGGTTGTTAAGGATGTGTTTGATGTGTTCATTTGCCGAGGGATTGAGTTTAACAGCTGCGAGGTTATGCTGCTACTCTATGGAGCCCTGGTGAGACCAACTTAGAATATTGTGATCTGCTCTGGTTGCCTCGTTATAGGAAAGACGTGGAAGCTTTGGTGAGGGTGCTGAGGAGATTTATCAAGATGTTGCCTGGACTGGAGGGCATGTCATACAAAGAAAATTTGGGGAGCTAGGGTGTTTTTCTCATTGGAACGAAGAAGAATGGAACGTGACTTGACAGGGGTGTTCAAGATGATGAGAGACATCGATAGAGTGGATAGCCATTTACTTTCTGCCAGGGTGGAAATGACTCTCGACGGAGTATGATTTTAAGGTAATTGAAGGAAGGTTTAGGGGTGATGTCAGAGGTAGGTTCTTTCATAGAGGGGTGGGTGTGTAAAATGAACAGCCAGCAGTTGTAGTAAAGTCAACTATATTAGGGATATATAATTGGATAGGTACATGAATGATAGTATAATGAAAGGTATGTATGTTCGTTTGATCTTAGAGTAGGATCAAAGGTCGACAGAACGTCAAAGACTGAAGGGCCTGTACAGTGCTGCACTGTTCTGCACTGTTCTGTGTTACCAGTTTCACCCAGCTTGTGGATTGTCATCAGTTGTTGAATGTGTGAGGGAATGATGTGTGTGAGATCAGGAAGCTGTGGAGCGGTGTAAGGCCAAATCCTCCAGTTATGGTGTGCATTGTTACAGTCACCTGAAAGCCAGTATAATATGTGTGGTAACTTAAACGAGACACAATCCGTCAAGTTCAGTTATTAATGTGATTTTTGGATTGCCGTTTGCTGCTGGTTACTTCACATACATTCTACTGTGTGACCCATGTAGTAATCTCTGACCATTCACCGAGATGTACAAATTTATTTTGACACTGGAGAATGTGAAGGTGACATTTATTGGATATGGATTTAGAGGTTTCTTTGTGAGGCACAAGACACTGCAATAGATTGTCAACTTGTTAACGTCTTCACCCGGGGTGCAGGTGAATGGAATCTTGGAGGCAGGTCAGATTTCATCACCGTGGGTAACTTGTATGGTGTGATTCTGGCTCTCCGTGTCAACACGTCTGCTCTCTGGGCCAGGCTCTGACTGAAGATGAATTTTAAAACTTGGTTGCTGGTCAGCATTAGTATTTAACCTGGACAACAATTGTACCTACACTGAGATCAGTTGGCGGGTCCTCCCCCTGCCCAAGGTGGATTCCAAATTATTTGTTTTGAAGAAATGTTTGACTGACTGCCCCGAACCAGGTTAGAAACTCAATGTACAGATTTTGGAAAAGGCGACTGAGTCTCTGTGTATCTCAGGCAGCTGTGAGGTCCAATAACACTGTAAATGATTTCAGATCTATTTGAAGCAATTTTCAGCGTAGCTCATTGCAAGGTGGTGAGTTTACTGAGCCAAACAATAGTCGGATGTTTGCTATATTCCATGAATTGGGCAAAAATAAGATGTGAACGATAATCATTCAACTGAACTAGAATCTGTTCAATCAATTCTGTTGATTCTATATTTATGGAACTAAAATATAAACTCCTGTCAAGATTTTCTAACACAGAAATAAAGTATGTACATTTTATTTTATCGAGGAAAGAACATACATCTTGTGGTAATCAGAATTAGACATTCAATGTCAGGATTCAAAGCAATGTTTTGCCACTCCAATATTTTTAAAGTGGTTGGTTTCTGAATGATAACATGTTTAGAATGAGCAAACGACTGAACATACAAATAGAATTAGGGTTCTTATACATTTATATGTAAACAATCAGTTTAATTTCTCACTGAAATGTACGATCTTCAGCTATTTGCCAGCAATTTAAAAATTGCAATGATTCACCATGGACTGTGAACATTAAACTACATAAATTATTTGCATTATCAAATTTTAGTGAGTAATAATTTGAAAACTTCCAATTTTTAGAATGAACGATGTTTAATATGAAACGTGGAGAGTAAAAAAAAAGCAACGAACATGATATTGTGTCAGTGAAAAGTCAAAGCTTTCCAAAGGGTTTTGTGACAAAGCAATGATATATTTGTTTTAGTAATGGGAATACAACATGTAAAATATTCATGTTCTGACTAGTAATTAGACTTCATAATGAAGTTGACCTTGCAATACTTGCATTTTAAATGCTTACGCTGCACCAAGTAATCAGATATTTGCGAGCATTTACACAGTGAAATAATTGGATACTGACTTTTATTTACAGCTGACACATGATAGAGTACAAAACTTTAAAGTACAGGAGGAACCCTTGGCCATTACGTATGCATCAGTTCCAAAAATATCTCCCAAGCACCTCCCATTTGCCAGCCCTCTCTCTGTTGCCCTTAAATTCATAATTTCCAAACATATATTCAGTTCTCTTTTGAATCTTCATCCTCAACTTTCCCAGCCAGTCAATTCCAATTTGTAACAACTCTCTAAATAAAGACGTTTTTTTCTTATTTCACTTCTAGCCCTTTTACTGACAACCTTGAAATTAGAATTCCTTGATGCTATAATGCCTACTAATCGAGTATTCTTTTTCTACTCTGCAACGTTTTTCATACTTTTGAGCACCGCAATAAATTCACATCTTTGTCTGTTCTGCTCCAGGAACAATAAGCCTTGCAAGAACTTTAACAAACACTACAACGGAAAAACAAGCAGAAAACTAGTCTCCAGGATACATGAACATCAACTAGCTACAAAAGACATGATCCCAATACGAATACCTTACGTACTGATGAGGAAGTACGCCACTTTGACTAGGTCTGCATATCCATCCTAGGACAGGCCAAACAGAGACAAGCACAAGAATTCCTGGAAACATAGCATTCCAACTGGAACTCCATCAACAAACACATCAATTTTGACTCCATCTATCATCCTCTGAGAAAAAGGGCAGGAAATGACATCATGGACACCGGTAATTACATTACCAACTCAAGGAAACCGAAACATTTAAATAGAAAGTGGGAGATAATACCAGCACTTCACTGGAGGCTCATTTACTGAGTAGTCAATGGAACAAACTAGGAACTGCCATTAGCTATTGCTTCAGAATATATCTGAGTGTTCGTGGCTGCCACCACATAGAATCATTGAATGAAAATGCGAGCCTGCATCACCAAGTGCATATCCAAAGGCTTTTTTTTTAACGTTTGTGAGATTACCTGATCAATCACCCACCTAGGAAATGCATTCCAGACACATGCTATTAGGGGCAGAAATGCGGCTCAGTGGTTAGCACGCCTGTCTTAGAGCGCTGGGGACACAGGTTTGATTCCAGCTTTGGGTGACTGCCTGTATGGATTTTGCACATTCCTCCCATATCCGTGTGGGTTTCCTGTAGGTACTCCGATTTCCTCCCACAATCCAAAGATGTGCAGGATAAGTGAATTGGCCATGCTAAATTGCCCAAAGTGTTCAGAGACATGTAGGTTAGGTACATTAGTCAGGGTAAATATAGGAGGAATGTGTTTGGGTGGATTACTCTTTGGAGGATCAGTGTGGACTTTTTGGGCCGAAGGGCCTGTTTCCACACATAGGAAGTTTATATTCTAAGCCTGTGCCATCCACTCAGTTCAATACAGACTCCAGAAATCCCCTCTCAATAGCTGCTGTCTGTTCATCCTCTCCACACCCTTTATTCTCTTGTACACCTGTACCATGTTCCCTCCTCAACCTTCCCTGCTTCAAAGAAAAAAGGAGCAAGTTTAGCCCTCGCTCTTCAAAGTTTGAGTTGTCACTTGTCTTGTTAATTCAGATTTGCATCCTCTCACATTTATCAGTGTTAAACTTCATCGGCCATAAATCTGGATATTGAAATCATCTGTTTATATCGTCCTGTAGCCTAACCCTGTCCTCCTCACTGTGAAGCACCCAGCTAATCTTTGTGTAATCCCCAACATTAGTTATCATTCCACTTCCATCCATCTTCCACATTCTCACCATCATCATTTATGAATATCACAAACAAACCTTGATTTCCTTCCTGTTCTCCACATGTTGTTTACAAAGGAATAATTAAAAATTCCAGTCTCTTGTTGTTCTTATTTTGGGAAATTTACAGAGTGATGTAGTTAACACCTATTATGAGGGTGCTGAAAATACCATTTTCGACACAAAGTTAAATTCACCTTTTACACTCTGTCCCTCAGCATGTCTTATTCATAAAGCGTGTACCTAATTTAGGGAGAACTTCGGTTTGGCACCTTGCACTGGAACATTAGCCTGTTGTGTGGCACTGTCCTTTGTAACAATAGTGAAAACTGAAGAAATTTTTCATCTGCAGGATGGACACTGATTCATTTCTTGAATCAGCTAATGTGATGAGGAAAATATTCAATTAAATTCCATGTTATGGACAAACTGCAGGAGATCAAATCATATTTTTATGTCTACCTTGGATTGGAAGCAAATACATACTGTTAAAAAAAATTCAAAAATGTTGAGACACAACACCGGGGGGAACACGTCACCTGCATTTGATGGAGATACAAAACTACAGAGTGAATGTACAATATGATAAAGCATCAAGTGATAGAAAAAGAAGTGCATCAAATTTTAATTTTCAATGGAATCCGATCCCAATTTTCCTGAACAGTGGTGGTTTTCACCCAACCTCACTTTTCCAAAAACAAGCTTTACCCAGTCACTAAAACTTCATTAGCCATTCTTCCTCCCGTTCCTACTCTTTTTTTACACTCCTAATTCCCTTGCACGACCCCTTCTGCTGCCACATACTCTTCCACTGATGATATCTCTTCTCACCCTTCTTCTGCCACTCCCACTGTAAGTTACACCAGTTCCCTAGTTACTCCCATTTCCACTGGCCATCTCTTACCCATTTTTGCTTTTCAACTGGGGTGATGGGAGCTCCTGGCTTCTGTGCTGCTATTGGTCATCAAAAATGATGAGATTGAGATGATCAATGCCCAATGTTTAATCGTGTATTTCTGTCATTGTCCAATGCACCGTGAATAGGGTGAGATATTTTCCCCATACAGAGTGGAACATTTTTTTTTCTGTCTCTCTGTCACAGCGCTTAACCAAGCAGCCTCATCCCAAATAGGAAATAACTCTCCTCAGAATCAGAAGTCCATGCATCTGTTTGTCCTTAAATGTTGCGAGGACAGTGACCACATTGTTCAATAAGCCGTGTTCTATCCTTTTTGCTCTTTAGTATTTTAACTTATTTTCCAATGTCAGTTGAGGTGAGATCAGACTAACTTCCCTTGCCATCAAAGTAGCATTTGATTCATGTAGCATCATTCCCCCTCAGCAAACTGTGGTTAATGGAATCAGAGGAAATTCTGTGCTGGTAATTTCCTCAATGAACAATGACACCTTACCCAGAGCTATTGGGAATGACAAATAAACTCTGCCCTTGCTAGTGCCTTACAAAACCATGAATGGATTTGTTTTATTAATAACATCAAGATACATCAGTTTTCACAGTTTGGTCTAAAGTCTCAGAAAAGTAAAACCTTGCTGGTTGAGTGTCACCCCAATGAAATCAGAGCATTACAATAAGGTAACGATTCAGATTATCTTCAATCATTTACTTTCTGAAGACTGGTCGTGCGGTGTCGTTGCCACTGAGATCAACATTTTCTCTGTCCAACAGCATCACATCACATTGGCTCAAGCCTGCACCATTCCCCAATTCTACTTCATTCTCCAGCTCATTCGCCATGCTCACCAGATATACGAGGCCCACAAGATGGAATAACTTAGAGATGCCTATGAGCCTCTGGAATCTGCCACCCCACCCATGCCCTGCAATCTGAGTCCAACCCCTCCCCCAAGCCCACCTCCTGTCGTGTATTCACCATCCCTCCTAACCTTCCACGCTCTAATGCTGAATGTTCTGTACTCAGCAAAGGTCTCAGTTTTATCCCTCTGTGCCCCCACTTTAATGAATTTCAGGCACGACAGAATGTTGAACTCCTCTTCCACCATCTTCTCCTCGGTGTCCATTTCTTTGGACAAGAGTCCACTCCCCATCCCATAGACGCTTCGCCCAGCTCCAACACTCTCCCTCCACCTGGATCCATTCCTCTGGCATTTACTTGAACTCAATATGTTCATTGATAACTTTCCATGTGAGTTTACTTGTCTTAAATTCTCTGTATTTCCCCTCTCCCTATCCAACCTATCACCCTCTGAACAGACTGTACGCTGTATGCTTCGATCCAACCCTGACTGTGTTATTCAGCCTGTGCCGATAAGGGTGGTGCTGCTGTAGTCTGGTGGACTCACCTCTACACTTCAGAGGCTGAGTGCCAGCTCTCAGATACCTCCACATGTCACCTGCTGATCCATAACTCTACCATGGCACATCAGGCTATTTTATTTACTAAATCTGACCACATTTCATCTGGAGATTCCCACTCACTGGCCCACACCTCCCACCCACCCCTACTCACCCCCACCTAACAGTCCCGAAGCTGATGGCCCTCTGATAGCAGAGTTCGCTTTTATCTCCTCCTGAAAATCCACAAACTGAACTGCCCATGCAGACCCATTGCTTCAGCCTGCTCCTCCCATACAGAGGGGGTGTATGGATACATACGTGGTCCCAAGTTATACCTGTTTCTTCATGGGGTACGTAGGTCATTCTATTTTCAGTTCTATTCCAGCCCCCTTGCATAACTCTTTCTCCAATATGTAGATATTATCATCGCTGCTGCTCCTCTTTCTTGTCCAGAACTGGAAAAGTTCGTTGTTTCCAATTTGCACCTCTCCCTCACATTCACCTCTCTACCTCTGACTCCTCCCTTCCTCTACTTGATATCTCTGCTTCTATTTCTGAGGATAGACCGGTCACTGATATCCAGTAATAACCGACCAACTCCCACAGCTACCTGGAGTATGCATCCTCACACCCTGTTTCCTGCAAAGGCTCCATTCCATTCTCTCAGTTCCTCCGTCTCCACCACAATGCTTCTGATGATGTCAACTTCAAAAATGTGGCCTCTGATATGTCCACCTTCTTCCTCACCCGAGAACTCCCCAGCACTGTTATTGACAGGGATCTCAACCAGTTCCGACCCACCTCCTGCACTTCTACCCTCAGCATCTTTCTTCCCTGCTGCAACAGCGTTAGAGTTTCCCTTATCCTTACCTACCATCCCACCAGCATTCACATGCAGAAGATCATCAGTCTGCATTCCCCCACCTCCAGCAAGATGCCAACACCAGACACATATTTGCCTCCTCTCCCCTTTCCGCCTTCTGAAGTGACCATTTCCTCCAGGACACCCTGGTCCACTCGTTATTCACTGCCAACACCTCCCCCCCCCACACACACACACACCACCTCCCCCAGGCCCCACCACAGGTACACTTCACTTTCCCCTGCCGAAGCTGTTACACTTTCCCATTTACCTCCTCCCTCGTCATTATCTAAGGTCCAAACATACCTTCCAGGTGAAGCAGCATCCTACCAACATTTCCCACAACCCGGTCTACTACGTTCGCTGCTCACATTGTGATCTGCTCTACAGTGGGGAAACTAAAGGTAGACTGGGTGACCACTTCACTGAATATCCAAGCTGTACCTCTGCAAAAGACCCTGAGTTTCCAGTTGCCTGCCAGTTTAATACCCCATCCTGTTCCCTGGCCAGTATCTCTGTGTCAGGCTTGCTGCAGTGTTCCAGGACATTTCAACGCAAGCTGGAAGAACAACACCTCATTTTCCGCGGGTGGACCCTGCAGACATTCACACTCAAAATAATGGTCAATAATTTTAGGGACTGAACTCCTCTATGCCCCCTACCCAGACACCAGGCCTAGTTCTCACGTGGCCTTCCATTACTCACCCCCTATTGTTAGCTACTAACAGTTTTCATGAACAGTTATTCAGCTTCTGCTGTATATTAATCAACATTTTCAGGACTACCATCCGTTCTGAGGAAGGGCCACTGAATTAGAAACATTAATTTTGATTTCCCATCACAGATGCTGCAGACCTTTTGCAGGAACTTGGGGTTTTGTTTCAACAATGTCTCACAATGTTTTTGTATCACAATGCAATACGTTATGGATATTTGGAGCTCTGTCAAACACAGGAACTTTGTAATTTCTCATTTAATGCCCATAAACTAATATTCGAGATTCAACTGAGATAGCAACTTTACTTATATCGTTCAGATCAGTCAATTTGTCACAGTTCAGAAAGAAAAAGAAATCGATAGAGGGAAACTCAGCAGGTCTGGCACCCTCTGAGAAGGGATATGCAGAATTAACATTTGATTTCAATATGACTTTTTCAGAACAGTGTCACATCATAATCGATATGTTAACTTTGTTTCTCTCTGCAGATACTTTCTCATCTGCCATCATTTTCAGTTCGTATTTCATGTTTCCGTATCACTATATTTCATGTTTCTTGACAGGGCTACATGCTGAATTTGGTTATATATGGACAATGTAGTCCTTTCCTGTTCCTATAATAGTTGGTGTGTCTGGGACACCTCTGTTATGGCCGAAATCTGTTTCTTCTTTAAGATTCAAAGGAAAAAAGAATATTTTTTCTGATGACCCTGTAAATCTCAGGAACTCCACTTTGTTTAAAAAGACATTTTAGAGGCAGCTGAAATTTCATGAGATAATAGGAATAGATTATTTATGGTGGAGCACTCTGTGACCATGTTGAGCAAACTTGTCTACCCTGTCTCCAAAGGTTTTGATTACATATCACAGAATTATTTACAGCAAAAGTGGGGGGAACTCAACCCATTGTCTCTTCCAGCTTGGAATGACTATCTCTACTGTTAGTCTCCTGTATTGTCCCCATTGCCCTTCACATTTTGTTATGAGTGTCTGCTTTTTATTGTAAGTATCCTGCCAGATATGAACAATATGATAAATCTCAAACAAAAAGAAAATCAGAACTTAGAGGGCAAGGTCAGCAGGTCTGGCAGTATCTGTGAAGAGAAATCAAAGTAAACGTTTCAGGCCCGGTGACCCTACTCGATCTGTATTCCCAATGATTAAATGGTGTGTGTATAAAATATAGTTCACTTTATCACATTTAATATTATTCTTTTAGTTCACATTGTCATTCAGCATTGCATCACCCAAATGTTGGCTGTTTCCTTGTTATGCATTAGATTTAATTCTGTCTGTCAGAAAGAGGGATGATGACTGGGGAATATCATTGTACTGCCCATGCAGTCTCCACAGGCACTGCTCCCATTCCGCCCTATCTCCCACTCAATATCATGTTCACTCGAACCTGACTCATTAATTCATAAGTCTAAATGAATACTTTCATTATAATTATCCCTTTTAGTTTTGGACAGATGCCAAAATGCGTAAAAAAATACGGTTTACATCAAATAAAACTGCATTTAGAAGTCTGTCAATTTATATAAATTAATTACTGAAGCATATTCCCTATGGAAGTTCAAAAGTTGCCTTATTAGAGCAGTGAGAGGAATATTCAGAGAAGTCCACACTTCCTGTCTATGTTCAGGGCGGTTGTGCCCAGTAACAGTCTGTTCGCTGGCGTTTGGTCCCGTGGAGGAGAGATCAGCACAGTCACAACATCCTGATTGTGATTGTTTTGGTGGGGGGCGGGGGGGGGGAAGGATTTTTGGAGAGATGGTTACAACATAGTAAACGGACAACAGAGCAGAATCATGTAGCCTACGAAAAGAAAATATTCTTATTCTCCCTCACAACTGACTTCACTAGAGCAATTGATGATGGGAGATGTGACCAATAGTCAGAAATGTCAACATGTAGTCCAGTCCAGATATAATGTGAACTGACTGTGCTGTATTGAAAGCTGGGACTGTTTGCTCTGACCGTGATTGATGTCAGTCTCGGTGCAATGTAACTGTGTCACTGGAGGGTTTCTCTCTCCTATTAGTAAGCGCTTCATTCAGTGCGCTAACCCACTGTTGTAACAGATGCGTCAGCTCCAACAGTAACAGAGATCAACAGCTGCATGGATCTTAATCTGAGAATAGCGGACTGGAACATTGCAACAATGGAGAGGAGGTTTTCCTTGAGTCTTTTCAAGATTTCCCCCTCTTGGGGATTTCTACCATATCGGATATCAGCAGTGCTGATGGCTATTCTGGGCGGGGTGAAGGGTGTGCTACTAACCTATTCTCGCTATTGTTGGCGTTCTCTACCTCTGTCCATTCATTAATCCCATAAACAAGTTTGAACTTCATTGCAATTTCTGTTACCTATATTTGTCAGAGAAAGAAACTATTGCCTTCAGTTTCAATTCAGTCTCCATTCATTACCCATTAATTGAAGACCCCTCCCTCACAAACATCTGCGAACAAAGCTGTGCACAACCACGAGATCCCTTTTTGCCCTGAACTGACTTATGTCTCGTGTTCTCTCTGTCACCAAACCTGTCCACTCCCAGCTCCTCATATCCACAATCTTCATCTCTGTGTCAGTGCTGTTGCTGAGCAAACCATTGGCTGTACGTTGCTAAAATTCAGACTAAAGATTTCAAGCTCTCTTCTGACCACTTTCCCAATTACAAATATCTCAATCACAAACTTGCTCTTGTCGCGTTACTTCATGATTAGGACAATGCATGAATGTAGGAATGTCGCTGGACGTAATTCAGAGCAAAATTTATTGAACGAAAGATAATGCTTCAAATGATTTGTTTCAAGTCCACTACAGCTGATGACAGAACTGAAATAAAAATGATAAGAATTGGAATAAAACTGAATTTCACGAAAACCAAATATAAAAGCAACATTTTGTCTGAAAACCTTCATCTTTCACTGATCACCTTCGGTAAAGAAATCTAGTGTTATTACCCAGTCTGGGTTAATTGTGACTTGAGATCCATGGCAATCTGCTTAACTTTATATTGGCTTGTGGAATGGCCTCAGAGTCAGGGCAATGAGTGATTGTCCCAAATGCTGCCCTTGGCAGAGATACCAACATCCCACGAATTAATAAAATTGAAGGTGAAATCAAATAAAGGATGATGCTCTAAATCTGAAATTATAGAAAGAAATGCAAAGAAACGAACAGAAAGTGCTGGGGAACGTTCCTGAACTGAAAGCAGCTGGAAAGGAGTGTGATTAATACCGTTGACAGGGAAGTCTGCTTTGAAGGGAAGGAGGGATCAATAGAGAAAGAGAGATATAGAAGAAAAACAGCAAACAAAGAGAGTGATGATCAGCTGGGCTGGAGATTTAATGTGAGATTCACCTCATCTATTTTTCGGCTTTCCCATCTTCCTGAATATCATGCCCTTGTAAATACAGGTATCCCCTACTTTTCCAAAGTTCGCTTTTCGCCACTTCCCTTTCCGACTGACTTACATTATGACATTGTTTCGCTAACCAAAAATAAATCCGAACAGGATTTTCACTTTTACGAAGAAAGCCGAAATTTTTCCCAGATAAATTAGTCCTACTGCACTTTACACCATATCAGCTTGAAAACGGTTTCGTAGGAACACTCAACTTACAAATACTGAGGGAAACCTGTATATATCTAAGATCATGTTTAAAGCGATTTGATTCCCTCTGTCTGTCCTCCCTAAGTGTGGTCATCTTCGTATATTCATTAATTACATAGGGTCTCTCTGACTGGGGCAGCATGAGTTCATTTTTCCAGTTGCCCTTGAGAAGACCTTGAGCCCCTGCAGTCCACGTGTTTGATCAGATTTGGTTTCGTTTATTTTCGTCAAATGTACAATGGAAAGGTTTGTTTTTATTGTAATGCAGGCACATGACTCTAAACAAGAAAACAGAGATCACAGGGTCCTTGGACAGAGTGAGGCATACAATGGTTACAGCTTCACAGGAGGTGTGCAAAGTAAGATCGACATTAGCAAGATTAATATTATTTAAAAAGTGAGACATGTCAATTTGTCAGTCTAATAATGGTAGGGAAGGAAGTGTTCCTGAGCATGCTGGTCCATGTTTTCAAACTTCTGTGTCTCCTCCCTGTTGGAAGAGTTTGTAGGATATCATTCCTGTTTTGGGGGAGATCTTTGATGTTGCCAGCCTTTCTGCGACAATGACAAGTACAAATGGGCGAAAGATTGTCTTCCGTGATGGTTTGGACTGTGCACAAAACCGTCTGTAGTTTCTTATGGTCCTAGGCAGAGCAGTTACCATGTCAGGTCATTATGCACCCGAACAGAATGCTTTGAGTTGCCGGTATGCAGAGCACTGTGAGCCGAGCGGTTTCAAAATAGTTAGATGCAATAATTGGCTGTTAAATGGATACCCACGTTCTGGTTGCTGTTTTGACAACAATTGAAATTTAACTGATAATTTTAAATTATGTCCTCCATACCAAAACTTTGTTGAATGCATTGTATTGCCAACATCGAACCAATGAACCATTCACCTGCTTCAAACGAATATAGAAGCCATCACCATCACAACGAAGGACAAAGAAACAGAAACAAAGGGAAGGAGGGAGAACGCAGCGAGCGAAACAGATGGACAGTCAGTCAAAGAGAGAAAGGAAACAAAACAAGGAAACAAACAGTTGCATGTGCAGGGAGAAGGGAAGATAATACGTTCAGGGAAAGTAACAGAAGACAGGGAAAAGGAAAACACAGGGAAATAGGCAGTGTGAGAGAAACAGTGAGAGACAAAGTTCACAGGGAGCTGGGGATAGGGTCAAGGGGAACTGGGGGAATGGGAGGACCTGGGGGTGAGGACCGGAGAAACCTGATCGTGAGCACTGGAGGGAGCTGGGGGTAGGGAGATGAGGATTTATTTTGTCCTGTGCCAAAATATCCAGGAAGATCAAGTTAAGCATGGATGTACTGAACGATGGCTGTAAAACATGTCTGAGAGGCATATAGGTTACGCTGCACAGGGCGTGCGCTAGGCGAGGTCAATATGAACAAAATCAGCATTATCTGAGATTGGAGAGCCCATTCATCAGGCTAATAACAGCTAGGAAGAAGCTGTTCCTGAACTTGCTGCTCTGTGTGTTCAAGCGTCTGTATCTTTTAGCCTGATGGAAGAGGTTGTGGGAGATCTTTACAGGCATATGATGTGTCTTTGGTAATGTTAGAACAAAGAACATTGCAGTACAGGAACAGGCCATTCGGCGGTCCAAGCCTGCGACGATCCAAATCCTCCATCTCAACCTAAAGGTCTGTATCCCTATGCTCCCTGCCCATTCATGTATATTTCTCGAAACATCTTAAATGGAGCACCACTGGTCACAGTTCTCCATTTTGAGAAACTACCTTCCCCAATTACGCTCTGTCCCCTCTTGCCAATTAAATTCTTTATCCATGTAGCTAGCACACCCTGGACACCATGTGACTTCACTTTCTCCATTACCCGACCATGGGAAATCTTATCAAACGTCTTTCTGACGTCCATGTACATGACATCTACAGCCCCTCCCTCATCAATCAACTTTGTCACTTCCTCAAATAATTCTATTAAGTTGGTAAGACATGACCTTCCCTGCACTAAATCATGTTGCCTATCACTGATAAGACCATTTTCATTCAAATGAGAATAGAACCTATCCCTCAGTATCTTCTTTCGCAGCTTCCCTACCCCAGACGTCAGGCTCACCGGTCTATAATTAACGGGATTATTCATGCTACCCTTCTTAAACAAGGAGATTAGAAACTTTCCAGTCCTCTGGGACCTCAGTTGTGTTCAAGGATGTTACAAAGATATCTGTTAAGGCCCTAGTTATTTCCTCTCTCTCTTCCCTCAGTAATCTTGGACAGATGTTGGCAGCCTTTCTACGGCAACGAGCCGTGTAAATCGAGTCAATGGTTGAGAGATTGGAGTCCGTCATAGTCTGCGCTGTGAACACAATCTTCTGTAATTTCTGACGGACTTGGGCAGAGTGTTGCCGTACCAGGCCATTATGCACCCGGACAGTATGTTCACAATAGTGCATCTGTAGAAGTAGTGCATGCTAAATATCCTGAGCCAAGTGAGGAAGGAGAGACGTTTTTGAAACATCTTGTCTGTCACACCTATGTGAGAAGTCCCGGGTAGGTTGCCAGTTATCATCACTCCGAGGGACTTGACGCTCTGCACTGTCTCGACCGTTGATGTAGATAGTGGCTTGTTCCCCTCCTTTCATTCTAAAGTCAATGATCAGTTCTTTACCTTTGCCGAATTTGAGAGTGAGGTTATTATCATTCCACCATGCCACCAAACCCACTATCTTCTTTCTGTGTTCAGACTCATCGTTGTTTGATATCTCTCCTGCTTTGGTGATGTCATCAGCAAACTTATAGTTGGCATTGCTTGGAATTTGGCAACACCTCCACGTGTGTACCGGAGTACAGTAGGGGGCTGAGGACACAGCCGTGTGTGTACCGGAGTACAGTAGGGGTCTGAGGACACAGCCGTATGTGTACAGGGAGTACAGTAGGGGTCTGAGGACAGAGCCGTGTGTGTACAGGGAGTACAGTAGGGGGCTGAGGACACAGCCCTGTGTGTGTACAGGGAGTACAGTAGTGGGCTGAGGACACAGCCGTGTGTGTACAGGGAGTACAGTAGGGGGCTGAGGACACAGCTGTGTGTGTACAGGGAGTACAGTAGGGCTGAGGGACACAGCCGTGGATGTACGGGGAGTACAGTAGGGGGCTGAGGGACACAGCCTGTGTGTACAGGGAGTACAGTAGGGGCTGAGGACACAGCCGTGTGTGTTCAGGGAGTACAGTAGGACTGAGGGCACAGCCGTGCATGTACAAGGAGTACAGTAGGGGGCTGAGGACACAGCCGTGTGTGTACAGGGAGTACAGTAGGACCTAGGGCACAGCCGTCGGTGTACAGGGAGGACAGTAGGGGGCTGAGGACACAGCCGTGTGTGTACAGGGAGTACTGTAGGGGCTGAGAGCACAGCCGTGTGTGTACAGGGAGTACAGTAGTGGGCTGAGGACACAGCCGTGTGTGTCCAGGGAGTACAGTAGGGGGCTGAGGACACAGCCGTGTATGTAGGCAGTACAGTAGGGAGCGGAGGACACAGCCATGTGTGTACAGGGAGTACAGTAGGGGCTGAGGACACAGCCCTGTGTGTACAGGGAGTACAGTAGGGAGCTGAGGACACAGCCGTGTGTGTACAGGGAGTACAGTAGGGGCTGAGGACACAGCCGTGTGTGTACAGAGTACAGTAGGGAGCTGAGGACACAGCCGTGTGTGTACAGGGAGTACAGTAGGGGGCTGAGGACACAGCCGTGTGTACAGGGAGTACAGTAGGGGCTGAAGACACAGCCGTGTGTGTGCAGGGAGTACCACAGCGAGCTGAGGGACACAGCCGTGTGTGTACAGGAGTACAGTAGGGGGCTGAGAGCACAGCCGTGTGTGTACAGGAAGTACAGTAGGGTGCTGAGGACACAGAAGTGGGTGTACAAGGAGTACAGTAGGATGCTGAGGGACACAGCCGTGTGTGTACAGGGAGTACAGTAGGATGCTGAGGCCACAGCCGTGTGTGTACAGGGAGTACAGTAGGGACTGAGGGTCACAGCCGTGTGTGTACAGGGAGTACAGTAGCGAGCTGAGGGACACAGCTGTGTGTGTACAGGAGTACCGTAGGGGGCTGAGAGCACAGCCGTGTGTGTACAGGGATACCGTAGGGAGCGGAGGACGCAGCCGTGTGTGCCCAGGGAGTACAGTAGGGGGCTGAGGACATAGCTGTGTGTGTACAGGAAGTACAGTAGGGGCTGAGGACACAGCCGTGTGTGTACAGGGAGTACAGTAATGAGCTGAGGGACACAGCCGTGTGTGCCCAGGGAGTACAGTAGGGGGCTGAGACATAGCTGTGTGTGTACAGGAAGTACAGTAGGGGGCTGAGGACACAGCCGTGTGTGTACAGGGAGTACCGTAATGAGCTGAGGGACACAGCCGTGTGGTACAGGGAGTACAGTAGGGGCTGAGGGTCACAGCCGTGTGTGTACAGGGAGTACAGTAGCGAGCTGAGGGACACAGCTGTGTGTGTACAGGGAGTACAGTAGTGGGCTGAGGGACACAGTCCTGTGTGTACAGGAGTACAGTAGGGGGCTGAGACACAGCCGTGTGTGTACAGGGAGTACAGTAGTGAGCTGAGGGACAGGCCGTGTGTGTACAGGGAGTACAGTAGGGGCTGAGGTCACATCTTTTGTTGCATAGGGAGTACAGTCGGGTGTGATGACACAGCCGTGTGTGTACAGGAATACGGTAGGGGGCTTAGCCAACTGCTGTCAGAGTACAGGGAGTACAGTAGGACTGAGGCCACAGCTGTGTGTGTACAGGGAGTACAGTAGGGCTGAGGGACACAGCCGTGTGTGTACAGGGAGTACCGTAATGAGCTGAGGACACAGCCGTGTGTGTACAGGGAGTACAGTAGGGGCTGAGGGACACAGCCCTGTGTGTACAGGGAGTACAGTAGGGGGCTGATGACAAAGCTGTGTGTGTACAGGAGTATGGTAGTGTGCTGAGGGACAAGCCGTGTGTGTACAGGGAGTACTGTAGCGAGCTGAGGGGCACAGCTGTGTGTGTACAGGGAGTACAGTAGGGGGCTGAGGTCACATCTTTTGTTGCATAGGGAGCATAGTCGGGCGTGATGACACAGCCGTATGTGTACAGGAATACGGTAGGGGGCTGAGGCCACAGCTGTCAGATTACAGCGAGTACAGTAGGACTGAGGGCAAAGCCGTGCGTGTACAGGGAGTACTGTAGGGGGCTGAGGACACAGCCGTGTGTGTACAGGAGTACAGTAGGGGCTGAGGACACAGCCGTGTGTGTACAGGGAGTACAGTAGGGGCTGAGGACACAGCTGTGTGTAGGCAGTACAGTAGGGAGCGGAGGACACAGCCATGTGTGTACAGGGAGTACAGTAGGGGCTGAGGACACAGCCCTGTGTGTACAGGGAGGACACAGCCGTGTGTGCCCAGGGAGTACAGTAGGGGGCTGAGGACACAGCTGTGTGTGTACAGGAAGTACAGTAGGGGGCTGAGGACACAGCCGTGTGTGTACAGGGAGTACCGTAATGAGCTGAGGGACACAGCCGTGTGAGTACAGGAGTACAGTAGCGAGCTGAGGGACACAGCCGTGTGTGTACAGGAGTACAGTAGCGAGCTGAGGGACACAGCCGTGTGTGTACAGGGAGTACAGTAGGGGCTGAGGGACACAGCCTGTGTGTACAGGGAGTACAGTAGGGAGCTGAGGACATAGCTGTGTGTGTACAGGACGTACAGTAGGAGGCTGAGGACACAGCTGTGTGTACAGGGAGTACAGTAGGGGCTGAGAGCACAGCCGTGTGTGTACAGGGAGTACAGTAGGGGCTGAGGACACAGCTGTGTGTGTACAGGGAGTACAGTAGGGGCTGAGGGACACAGCCTGTGTGTACAGGGAGTACAGTAGGGGGCTGAGACACAGCCGTGTGTGTACAGGAGTACAGTAGTGAGCTGAGGGACAGGCCGTGTGTGTACAGGAGTACAGTAGGGGCTGAGGTCACATCTTTGTTGCATAGGGAGTACAGTCGGGGTGATGACACAGCCGTATGTGTACAGGAATACGGTAGGGGGCTTAGCCAACTGCTGTCAGAGCACAGGGAGTACAGTAGGACTGAGGCCACAGCTGTGTGTACAGGGAGTACAGTAGGGGGCTGAGAGCACAGCCGTGTGTGTACAGGGAGTACGTAGTGGGCTGAGGACACAGCCGTGTGTGTACAGGGAGTACAGTAGGGGCTGAGGACACAGCCATGTATGTAGGCAGTACAGTAGGCAGCGGAGGACACAGCCATGTGTGTACAGGGAGTACAGTAGGGGGCTGAGGACACAGCCGTGTGTGTACAGGGATTGCCATAGCGATCTGAGGGACACAGCCGTGTGTGTACAGGGAGTACAGTAGGGAGCAGAGGACACAGCCGTGTGTGTACAGGGAGTACAGTAGGGGCTGAGGACACAGCTGTGTGTGTAGGGAGTACAGTAGGGGGCCGAGAGCACAGCCGTGTGTGTACAGGGAGTACAGTAGGGGCTGAGGACACAGAAGTGGGTGTAGCAGGAGTACAGTAGGGGGCTGAGGGACACAGCCGTGTGTACAGGGAGTACAGTAGGAGCTGAGGACACAGCCGTGTGTGTACAGGGAGTACAGTAGGGGTCTGAGGGTCACAGCCTGTGTGTACAGGGAGTACAGCAGCGAGCTGAGGGACACAGCTGTGTGTGTACAGGAGTACAGTAGGGGGCTGAGAGCACAGCCGTGTGTGTACAGGGAGTACAGTAGGGGGCTGAGGGTCACAGCCGTGTGTGTACAGGGAGTACAGTAGCGAGCTGAGGGACACAGCCGTGTGTGTACAGGGATACTGTAGGGAGTGGAGGACGCAGCCGTGTGTGTACAGGGTACAGTAGGGGGCTGAGGACATAGCTGTGTGTGTACAGGAAGTACAGTAGGGAGCTGAGGACACAGCCGTGTGTGTACAGGGAGTACAGTAGGGCTGAGAGCACAGCCGTGTGTACAGGAAGTACAGTCGCGAGCTGAGGGACACAGCCATGTGTGTACAGGGAGTACAGTAGCGAGCTGAGGGACACAGCCGTGTGTGTACAGAAGTACAGTAGGGGGGCTTAGCGCACAGCCGTGTGTGTACAGGAAGTACAGTAGCAAGCTGAGGGACACAGCCGTGTGTGTACAGGGAGTACAGTAGGGGTTGAGGAACACAGCTGTGTGTGTACAGGGAGTACAGTAGGGGGCTGAGGGACACAGCCGTGTGTGTACAGGGAGTACCGTAATGAGCTGAGGGACACAGCCGTGTGTGTACAGGGAGTACAGTAGCGAGCTGAGGACACAGCCATGTGTACAGAAATACAGTAGGGGCTGAGGTCACATCTTTTGTTGCATAGGGAGTACAGTAGGGGGTGATGACACAGCCGTATGTGTACAGGGAGTACAGTAGGGGGCTGAGGCCACAGCTGTGTACAGGGAGTACAGTAGGGGACTGAGGACACAGCCGTGTGTGTACAGGGAGTACAGTAGGGGGCTGAGGACACAGCCGTGTGTGTACAGGGAGTACAGTAGGGGGCTGAGGGACACAGCCGTGTGTGTACAGGGAGTACAGTAGGGGCTGAGGGACACAGCCGTGTGTGTACAGGGAGTACAGTAGGGGCTGAGGGACACAGCCGTGTGTGTACAGGGAGTACAGTAGGGGTTGAGGGACACAGCTGTGTGTGTACAGGGAGTACAGTAGGGGGCTGAGGACACATCCTCAAGGAGCTCCAGTGTTGAGTGTTATTGTGGCGGCGTTGTAGATACCTATCTTCACTAATTGTAGTCTGTGGGTCAGAAACAGGGGGATCCAGTTGCAGAGGGTGGAGCCGCGACTACGGTCACAGAATTTTGGTATCAGTCTGGAGGGGATAATGATGTTTAAGTTGGAGCTGTACTCAATGAGCAGGAGTCCGATGTAGGTGTCTTTGTTGTCCAGATGTCCTAGGGATGAGTACATGGCTCGGGATACGCCATCTGTTGAGGATCCGTTACATCAGTCGGCATATTATAGGGGACCAAGTAAGGCTGGGAGATTGGAGGTGATGTGGGCCATAACCAGCCTTTCAAATCACTCCATGTTTATTGAGGATAGAGCCATTTGGCGGTAATCATTAAGTCATTAAAGCATGAGCTTTCTCACTTACAAGGTTGATGTTATGATTTGGAGATGCCAGTGTTGGACTGGGGTGTACAAAGTTAAAAATCACACAACACCAGGTTATAGTCCAACAGGTTTAATTGGAAGCACAATGATGAAGGTTGATGTTGGTCTTTTTGAATCAGGTTGGGATTTCGGCTTATGGGAGGGAAAGGCTGAAATTGTATGTGAGTACCTCTGTCAGTTGGTCCTCACAGGATCTGAGTGCTCAGCCGGGAACACTATCCATGGCTGTCGCTTTCCTTGATTTGACCAGCAGGAAGACTGATCATACCTGCAGCGGTGACAGCGGGCACAGGTAGATCCGAGGCTGTCGGGGCAGGTTTCAGCCTGGCAGTCACACAATTATTCATCATAGACATCCCCGACCGACCTCCATCCTCATCAATACACAGTGACATGGTTGGTGTGAGCACCAATGAGTTAGTATTGAGACGGAGTGACATCAATAGACTGGGCTTGTGCGCCATAATGAAGTAAACTCACAGCAAAAGGGGGTAGGGTGTGCTTCTACTGAGAGTCAGTGTTGCAGGGAGTGAAGACTTTATAGGTGTAATTCAAGTCAAGCCACTGCTTCTGTCTGGTATTTTCAAAGGATTGATCCTGTTACGCCAGTATTGTTGATTTAAACAAAACAGGTGCAATTTATCACAGCATTCAGCAACAATATGTCATCGAATACTGAACACCCTTTAATAACAGAAAAGTCTAAAATGTTCAATATTAGAAACACTGCTTTCCTGTTCGTGTTCAAATCAGATAACCTGTCCCATCGAGATGCTCAACTTGGAACTATTTTTAAAAAAGATTTTTTTGTATGTGGGCATCGCTGGATGTGCCCAGTATTTCTTGCCCTTCCGCAGTTGCCCTTGAGACGGTGGTGGTGAATTGCTTTCTCGAACTGCTGCAACCTACCTGCTGTGCGGTGACCCACTAGTGACTAAAGAGGGAATTCCAGGGTTTTCACGCAGCAATAGTGAAGGAACGGCAATGCATATCCAAATCAGGATGTTGACTCGCTTGGAGGGGAATTTGAAGGTGGTGGTGTTCCCAAAAGTCTACTGCCCTTATCATTCCAGATGGAAGTGTTCGTGAGATTGGAAGGAGCTGTCTGAGGATCTTTGGGGAATTTCTCCATTGTCTCTTGTAGATAGTGCACACTGCTGCTCCTGAGCGACCATGGTGAAGGGAGTGAATGCTTGTGGATGTGGTGCAAATCAAATGGGCTGTTTTGTCCTGGATTGTGTCAACCTTCTTTAGTGTTGTTGGGGCTGCACTCATTCAGGCAAGTGAGGATATTCCATCTCATTCCTGACTTGTGCCTTGTAGATAATGGACAGGCTTTGGGTAGTCAGGAGGTGAGTCACTCGTGCAGTATTCCTACCTCTGATCTGCTCTTAGATTCATGTGGCGAGTCCAGTTGATGTTTTGGTCAATTAACACCCACCCCCCCAGCCCCCACCACCCCTCCCCCCACCACCACTACCACCAGAATATTGATAGTGGGGGAGTTTAGTGATGATACTGCTGCTGAATACAAAGTGGTTATATTGTTTCTTATTGATGACAGTCATTGTCTGAATTTATGTGGCGCAAATGTTACTTGCCACTTGCCAGCCCAAGCCTGGATATTGCTTTGAGAATGGATTACTTCCATATCTGAACATTTGCGAATGGAGATAAACATTGTGCAGTCATCATAGAATATCCCCAATTCTACCTTATGATGGAAGGAAGGTCATTGTTCAAGCGGCTGAAGATGTTTGGATCGAGGACATTATCCTAAGGGACTACAGCAGAGATGTTCTGGAGCTGAGATGACTGACCTCCAACAACAATGACCATCTTCCTATCTGTCAGGTATGACTCCAATAATGGAGTGTTGGCCAGCGATACCGTTTTTGCTTGGGGTCCTTGATGTCACATTTGGCAGAATGCAGCCTTGATGTCAAGGGCTGGAATTCAGTTCCTTTTTCTATGTTTGAGCCAAGGCTGTGACGAGGTCAGGAGCTGCGTGACCCTGGCAAAACCCAAACTGGGCGTCACTGAGCAGGTTAGTTTTGAGGAAGTGCGGTTTGATAGCACTGTTGATGACACCTTCCATCATTTTAGTGATGATAGAGAGTGGACTGATAAGGCTGTATTTGGACGGGTCGAATTTGTCCTGCGTTTTATGTACAGAACATACTTGAGCAGTTTTTCCCCATTGTCGGTTTGTCAACATACTGGAACAGCTTGGCTAGGAGAGCGGGATGGTCTGGATCACAAGTCTTCAGGACTATTGCCGGCATGTTATCAGGGCCTATAGTCTTTACAGTATGCAGTGCCTTCAACCGTTTCTTGATACCAGTGAATCGAATTTGCTGAAGACTGCTATCTGTAACGATGGGGATGACCGGAGGAGGCCGAAATGAATCATCCACTCAAAACTTCTGACTGAAGATTGCAACGAAAGCTTCAGCCTTATATTTTGCACTGTTGTGCAGGGCTCTTCCATCTTTGAGGTTGGGGATATTTGTGGAGACTCCTACTCTGGTGAGTTGTTTAATCGTCAGCCACCCTTCAGGATCAGATTAGCAGGACTGCAGAGATTAATTTTGATGCATTGGTTCTGTGATCGCTAAGCTCTATCTGTCCCTTGCTGTTTATGCTATCTAGCACGCAAGTATTACGGTTTGGATGCTTCAGCTGATGAACATTTTATCTTTATATATTCCTGGTTCTGCTCCTGGCATGCCCTCCTGCATTCTCCATTGAACCAGGTTTAATCCTCTGGATTGATGGTAATGATTGAGTGGGGGACATGCTGGGCCATGATGTTACAGAATGTGCTGGAGTATAGTTCTGCTGCTATTGATGGTCCACAGTGTCTTATGGACGGTTAGTCTTGAGTTGCTAGATCTGCTGAAAGTCTGTGTCATTTAGCATGGTGATAGTACCACACAACACAATAGAGTTTATGGAGACAATAGACTTTGTCTCCACGAGGACAGTGTGGTGGTCACTTTTACCGATACTGTCATGGACATATACCTCTGCAGTTGGTAGAATGGTAAGGACGAGGTCAGGTATGTTTTTTACCCTCTCGTTCATTGCCTCAACACATTCTGCAGACCCAATCTAGTACCTATGTCCTTAGGAGCCGACCAGCGTGATCAGTAGTGCTGCTGTAAAACCACTCTTGACAGTCGAATTTGAAATCCCCCAGCCAGAATACACTTCGTGCCCTTGCCACAGTCAATGTTTTCGCCAAGTGTTGTTTAACATGGAGAAGGACTGATTCAGCTGAGGAACGACGTTACGTGGTAATCAGTGAGAGTCTCCTTTGTCCATGTTTAATTTCTGTTGTTTCTGTAAGGTATGATTCCGTGAGTATGATTATGTCAGGCTGTTGCTTAACTATTCTGTAAGGCAGTTGTTCCAATATTGGCACTTGACTTCAGACGTCAGTAAGGAAGACTTTTCAAGTTCTACAGTGATGTTTCTAATGTTGACTGTTCCGGTGCCCATTTCGATGCCAGGTGGTCCATCCGGTTTCATTTGTTTGAATCTTTGTAGTGATTGGTACAACTGAATGACCGATTAGACCTTTTCAGGGGGCGATTGAGAGTCAATGACATTGCTTTGGGTCTGGAATGGCATGTCAGGTTCCTTCATTGCAGGATATTAGTGAACCAGATGGATTCTTCTGACAATCGGCAATGATTTCATTCTCATCAGTAGATTCTTAATTCCAGGGATATTTTTACATTATTGAATTGAATTTCCACCATCTGCAGTGGCGGGATTCACCCTGGATCCACAGAACAGGAGCTGATTTTTCCGGATTGATAATCTATCGGTAATACCATGAGATCTACTTGGAACCACATATTTTACTCAGCTGCCATTTCTTGTGCTGCCCTGTTTTTCATTCATTGCTTATGTTATTCTGGAATCTCATCCTTCATTAAATCCTGATGGAAATACACAGTCATGAACACCTTCTCGACTGCTCGAATTTCATTCAGTCTGTTTAGTTTGAACAGACATTTCAAGGCAGCTGTACACCAGAGAAGAGCAGGAAAAGATAATAGGTGATAGTGCACTGTACCTGTCACCGGACCAGCATGCCTGTCCAGGAAGTATCTATTGTGGGTCAGAGAACCTCACTTATTATGGAGTGGATGGAGGCTAATCAGCCCATTTTGGAGTCACAAGCTCTCCAACTGCACAATTGGAGATCGAGAGAGTGTGTGAAGAGAGATTGTGTGTGAGAGAAATAAACAGAGAGAAAGCAAGTGAAGGGAGATAAACTGACAGAGGATTGAAAGGGGAGCGACTGACTGAGTGCGAGAGGAAGAGGTGTTAGATGAGGGTGAAGTCAGATAGATCAGAAGACTGCATTACGGTAGATAAATATGGACAGACAGAAGTTAGAAGCTTTATTTAGAAAGTCCTCTGGACGGCAAGCCCTTTGCCTGGGTGCCGTACACTGTGAGCACTGTGCTGATACTGGCTGTCATCCCAAATAATTTATTTCCAACAATATCACAGAGCTGGGTTACTGACAGCTAAACAGAACCCATTCGGTCAATAGATTGGTTCCATAGAGAAAGCATAGTTTTTATATAGACTGTGCCAAGAGCAGCAGGAAATGATAACCACCACCACCCCCTCCACGACTCCCCCCCCCCCCCCCGCCCACACCGATACTGTATGAGAGACTAGGCCAGAGAATCTTAGTGAGGGTACTCACTGACAGACGTGAAATCACGATCTTAGTTGTGGGTCAAATAATGATTGATAAAGTTTGCATACCACTTTCCTAGTGATGTAATTTACATTTCACTTTATATAGCTCAATATCAGGAGTGTATTTTAACAACCTTATCTCTTTGTACTTTGGTGTGTGCAGAAAATCATTTTGGTTCTGAATTTTATATTGCATAAACGCATTTCATTAATATTATCTCTGCTCATTCCTCATTGTAGGTGTACTCTTGAATCTGTTCTTCATATGATTATAAAGAGTTACATTGCAATTCTGGTAACTGGGGGACATCACTGTCCCTCCACCCAATCTAAAAAGCCATGTCCCCCAGCCCTCTCCATCTTCTGTCTTTTCCCCGGTATCATAATCACAATGTTATTGAAGTCCATTAAATGACACTTCATGACAGTTCCTTAACATCGAAAACATCAACAGCATGACCCACACCTGCCCTCCCTGATCCTGGAATAACAATCTGAACTGTGTTTGTCATGTGCAATTCTCTGTTCACGTATCCATGCCGTTTGTTTGTTGTAACCCACGGTGTTTTTGGCACATTTTGCTATCAGATCATGGATGATAGTTGTTTTCTCAATGTTTTACAGATATTGCAATGACTGATCAGTAGTGACAGGATTTATTTCTGTATTTATGAACAGAGAAGCATGCTTATGTTCCGTTAAACTTCTGGCCTTACTTCCATATACAAGGCTGACTGAATGATTACACACAATCAATCTGCCATCTTCACCATTCCTTCCTTCAGTCACACTCGCATATCACACCCAGAATGCATATATGTTCAACGTTATTTTGAATTTTAATAAAGTAGCATTGAATTCAAAGGGGTTAACTGGAGCTATTTGTTCAGCCATTGTAATGATGTCAGTCTCCATGGATCGTATGCGTCCCTAGAGTTTCTCTCTTCTATCAATAAGGGAATGTTTTCAGTGTTTTATACCATGGTGTGAGCGGGAGCATGTCCAACAGCAATAAGAGGGATTAGCAGCTTCAGAGAGAAGGGCAGGAGAGCTGAAAATCTGGGATCATTAGACTGGAATGTTCCAACAATGGACCGGGGTTTATCCGAAGGTCTTTACTGGCTTTCACAGCCTTGGATATCATTAGCATATCGGATTGAAGATGTACTGATGGTTATTCAAGCTGGTTACTATCCTATCCTTGCTACAGTTGGTGTTCCTGGTAAGTCACTCTGTCTGTTTATTGAAATGATCTGAACTGAATCGATTCTGATGATATGCAGATATTGTAAAGGTGCAAGCCGGCATTTTCAGCTCCAATCAAATTTCCATTCTTTAGAAATTAAAACTAGCAAATTATTATTTACAAATTGCTCACCAATACGCGACAGGAAAACACACTGTTCTCAGCCTCTTTGATTCATTTCCTCCTGCAAAGTGTACATCTCCATCTCCTCCCCACATACCAGTCCTGTCCATTACCACCGTTAAGACGTCCAAGTCTCCTCCTCAGCCTCAGTTCAATTCCTGAATAAACCATCGTTTGTTCCTTTGTTAATTCCAGATATATCTGTTTCAAGTCCCTTCTAACCATGTGTCCAATACAAAATAAATGCACGTGAGATGTTTGACTTGTTCTCTGCACAAAATCTGAAAGATGGGCAGACAGTGTATGGTGGGTCACGTCATTGCCTCGTATTCTAGAGCCACAGAATAATAATCTGTTGATGTCGACTTGCCTTATGCCCATTAGAGAAGGCAGTGTGTCATCCTTCTCTGGTCAAGTTTCTGTTTAACTGCAAACCAAAGGCAATTTGTTGCACTATTTATTGTCCTGTGGGACAGCTGAACCAGCCACTCAGTTCAAGATCGGCATAACATCCTGGCCTGACCATGGCTACACACATCCCCTGAGAGCAGAACAGAAGGAATAATAGCTCCCTTCCTCTGCCTGCATCCTATTTTCCAACGGCTCATTTCCATTAATATAGGTAGCCATGCACTATTTTAGATGTATCCTTTGTGACTGAGTCTCTTCCAAGAGTGATGTCCATCCCCAATGTCACCTCTGGTGCTGGTTCTTTATTAATGCTGACCTCCAGATGTAAGGATGTTTTTAAATTCTACGTCAGTGGCAGTGCATTGTAAATGAATTGTTTCCTGTGTCACACAAAAGAATTGGAGCCAACTCAGTGAGGGAAAGGAATTATTGTGATCAAACCTGAGAGTGTTGCTTAGGCAGTATTTGGGGTATTGTGGACAGATTTTCTTTCCTTTATATGGAGTGATCTCCTTATCACAGAGAGAGTGAAGAGGAGTTCAACCAGATTAACCCCTGGGATGATGGCACCATGAGGAGTGACTGAAGGTTGATCTGTAGCGCTGTGAGAGAATAAGAGGTGATTGCATTGAATCCTGAGAGGGATGAACAATCACTTCTTATATTCTAAACAGTCAATGAGAAGGTGATAAATTCCATGCCTGCTATTTCACTCAGGATGCATGATTCGGAACATTTTAAGTGTCTGGGCGGATGTTACGACCACCCACCCCAACCCCTACTCCCCATTGAGAGAGATGGAGATGTCCAAGTTTTGAATAAACTCTCCCCACATTAATATAGTTCAGTTGGTGTGTGATCCTGCACTGAATGTTATATTATCCACCACCCTGACAGCAGCCACATTACCTTCATTCTAAAACAGTTGACTATTTCCAACAGTTTCTGACCTTCATGAAGAACATGAATCTATCTTCTCAGAGATGCAAGGTACTTCCTTCCGGTTTAGACCAGAAGACTATAAGACATTGGAGCATAAATTAGGACAGTTAGCCCATCGGGTCTGCTCCGTCATTCAATCATCGCTGATAGGTTTCTCAAACCCATTCTCCGACCTTCTCTCCATAATCTTTGATCTCCTGGATAATCAAAAACTATCGATCTCCGTCTCACATATACTCAATGACCTGCCCCCACAGCCTTCTGTGGCAATAAATTTCAAAGATTCGCCATTCTATTGTTAAATAACTTTCTCCTTATCACTGTTCTAAAAGGTGTTCCCTTTCATCTAAGGCTGTGCCCTCTGATTCTAATCCAATGGAAACATCTTATCAACACCCACTCTCTCCAGGTCATTCAGTATCCTGTCTATTTCACATTCCCTCTCATCCTTTCAAACTTTATCAAGTATGGACCCGTAGTACTCAAACATTCCTCATGCAATAAGCTTTTCATTCCTATGACCATTCTCGTGAGAATCTTCTGAACACGCTCCAGGACCAGTACATCCTTCCTGAGGTATGGAGCCCAAAAATGAGCACAATACTTCAAATGTGGTCTGACCAGAGCAGGATACATTCAGTTCTTATATTCAATTTTTCTCGTAGTAAATGCTCCCAATCATAATTGCAAATACTCTCCTAAGTGCTGCCTCAACCTGCAAGCTGACCTTGAGAGAACCCTGCACTAGAACTCCCAAGTCCCTTTGCACTTCAGATTTCTGAATTTTCTCGCCATTTGGAAAATAGACTATGCCTCTATTCTTCATGCTAAAGTGCATAGCCTCACACTTTCCAACGTTGAAATACATCATACGATCTCTTTATCTGACCAAATCCTTGATCAGCCTCTCCGCTTCCTCAATATGACCTGTCCATGTGCCTATCTTTGTATCGTCTGCAAACCTAGCCAGAATGCCCTCAATTCCTTCATCTACATTGTTAATGTAACAAGTAAAAATTTATGATTCCAACACTGAGCATTCTGGGTCACCACTTGTCGCCGGCCGCCATTCTGTGAAGTACACTTTTATCCCCACTCTCTGCTTTCTGCCAGACAGACAAGCTTCTATCCATGCCACCACCTTGCCTCTAACACCACGGACCCTTATCGTACTCAGTAATCTCCTGTGTGACACCTTGTCAAAGGCCTTCTTGAATTCCAGGTGGATACCATCCATTGACTGTGCTTGCTAGAGCCTGCTCATTTCCTCTTCAAAGAATTCCAATAGATTTGTTAGGCATGAACTTCCCTTGATGAAATCATGCCGACTTTGCACTATTTTACCAAACACTTTCAAGTATTCAGAAACCTCATCCTTCACAATGGATTCCAGGATCTTACCCACGACAGAGGTTAAACTATTCATGGTGGGTTTTTTTTTGTCTTTTTCCTTACTCCCTTGTTAAAAAGGGGTATCACGTTAGTGGGTTTCCGATGGTCTGGGATCGTTCCTTACTCTAGTGATTGCTGAAAGATCTCCACGATTGCCTCCACTCCATCTTCAGTATCTTCCTTATAATACTGGGATGTAGTCCATCTGGTCAAGGTTATTTAACCAACTTCGAGTCATTACATTTTTATCTAGCATGTTCTCCATGGTGGGGGCCATCATACTCAGCTCTGGCTCCTCAATCTCTTAAATGTTTAAGGTATTACTCGTGCCTTCCACCATGAAAACTGACACAAAGTAATTATTCAGTGCCTTTTCCATTTTCTCGTTCCCCAATACCATCTCTCCAGTATCATTTTCCAGCAGTCCAATGTTCATTTTTGCCGGTCTTTTGTACTTTATATATCGAAAGAAACTGTTACAGTCTTCCTTTACATTACTGGCTAGCTTACCCCCATATTTAATAATCTCCCTCCTTATTTTATTTTGTTTGCCCTCTGTTTTGTCTTTGTAAGCTTTCCAATCCTCAGGTTTCCCACTGCACTTTGCCACATTATATCATTTCTCTTTTGTTTTTAGGCTATACCTGACTTCCCTAGTCAGCGATGGTTGTCCCATCCTCCCTATACAAGTCTCTTTTTCCTCAGGATAAATCTCTGCTGTATCCTGAATTAGTCCAAAAATCTCCTGCCATTGCTGTTGCACTGTCTTTCCTGCTGGGCCCGTCTCCCAGTCAATTCTACCCAGCTCCTCACTCATGTCTGTGCAATTGCCTTTATTCAGGTGTAATACCGTTACTTCTGATTCTATCTTCTCCATCTGAAACTGCAGAGTAAATTCAATCATATTATGATCACTGTCACCTTAAGATCCCCTCATCTAGTCTGCCTGCACAAGCTGCTCCAAAAAGCCATCACGTAGACATTCCACAAATTCCTTTTCCTGCCAACCACTATCAATCTGAATTCCCAGTCCATCTGTAAAATAAAATCCCACATGATCACTGTAACTTTGCCTTTCCTACATATCTTTCCAGCTCCTGGTGTATCTTACACCCCAGCTCCCTGTATATTACTCCAACTGCATTTTTTCACTTTTTTGATTCCTCAATTCTACCGACACAGGTTCTACACCATCTGACCTTATTACATTTCTTATTATTGATTATTGATTCGATTCCAATCTTAATACTGAGGCAACTCTATCTCTCTGCTCACCTGCCTATCTTTTCGGCAGGATGAATATCCTTGAATATTCAGCTCCCAATCCTGATCCTCTTGCAGCGATGTCACTGTAATGCCCACTATCTCGTACCTGCCAATTTATGGATGAGTTACCTTATTGCTTATACTGCATGCTTTCTGATATAATAGTTCAGTCCTGTATTACCCGTCGCTCTTCTCATTGTCATTTGTTTGTCCAGCCGTTGGTACCTACACGGACCCTGACCACTGGATCATTCCCCTCCCGCTCCAAGTTCTGCAACCCAGATGATATATCCCAAAACCGAACACCATGTAGGCAACTCAACCATGAGGACTTATAATCCCAATCACGGAGAACAGTATCTGTGCTTTTAACTATACTATCCCCAATTATCCAGCATTGGCCAGCATGGTGACACAGGAATGCTGCCTCACAGTGCTTGGGACTTGGGTTCATTTCTAATCTCTGGACCCTGTCTGTGTGGACTTTGTAGATTTACCCGTGTCTGCATTGGGAGCATTAACTCTTTTTTCTCTCCACAGTACGTTTCTGTGTTTGTTTCAGATTTTGTACCATCTACAGTATTTTTGCTTTTGTTTGATGGAGAAATGCAGCAAATGTGTCAGGTTTTTGTAAAAGCAGCTGTGGTTCGCGGGTTCCTCTGGGTCTTTAGGAATCTTGCCCGGCAACTTGTCTGAGTGCAGTGTCACTGGATGCCCATTCCATCTCTCTCAGTTCCCTCAGTCCATCGTCACTACATGCAGCATTTCCTTATGCCACCCCTGGGACTCCCCACATCCCATTGCCTGGCACTAGATACTCCCTTCGCAGGACTGTGCACACAACGACACTGGAAACTTTCTGACCCGCTGGGGATGCTAGGTAAAGACCCTGCCATTGAAAGGAACAGAATAACTAGAATCCAATTGAATAGCAAAGCTGAGTAAACAGGCGGAATCATATCCATCTGCTCTGACGTTTTCTAATCTTCTGTTTATCCTCGTCCATCTGCAAATAGATGGTCCATATGTACGCCTTGTCAAACAGGTTTGGTGGCGGGGATAGATATCAGATCCGGTGGTCATTGGACTGATTCAGTTGTCTCACTTTCCTGACGTCACACTTAAGTTTTTATTATCAAGTCTAACCAGTTTAAAAAAACGGCCTTGCTGGAGTTGTGCTGAAAGGATATTTGAATTCTGGAGACATTAGAATATGTCACGTGCGAATGAGGTACGGAATCGTAAGGTAACACAGTTAAATACACGATCAAAGAGCTGGCAGCGGAGGTAGCACTTCCGATATGTGGATCATTGGGATTCCCGAGTCACGAGGATATACACAAAAAGGACGGTATGATCCTGAACTGGCAGCAATTTATGAAATGTGGATTATTGGGATTCACGGGTCAGTATGATACACACAAGAAGGACGGGATGCACATGAACTGACAACACTCTCCGATATGTGGATCATTGGGATTCCCGGTTGATAGGATATGAACAAGATGGACGGGATGGATTTGAACTGGCAGCAACCTCCTGGCAGGCAGGTTTGCTATCGTCCTTTAACTTTTGTTAAAACTTATGTGTGGCGGCGGTGGGGGAGGGGTGTGTGGAACCACAGCAGTAGGTCCACAGGTACAGTGACTGAGGAGGAGTTGGAGACTAATCCCAGTACAGCTAAGACCAACAAAACAAAACAGTGTACTGAACACAATGGCCTGGCATGTCTGAAGTGTGCTGATTTTAATATGAGGAATCTGTTTGTTTGAACGGATATTTCGATGTCGCTGCATGTCAGAAAATAGAAGAGATAATGGTTAATTGTCCACTGTGTCCTTCACTGGACCAGCTTGTCTCTCCAGGCACCAAAACTTGTTACTGTGGGTCAGAGAACTTCAGAATTAATACAACACAGAAGGAGGCCATTCAGACCACCATGCGTCCATGAGCTCTCCAACTTGACAACTTGAAAATAGAGATAATGATCGGAGCTATACTGAAAGTGAGAGAAATAAACAGAGAGAAAGACAGTGAAGTGAGATAAACAGAGTGAAAAAAGGAACGACAGAGTGAGTGAGATCAAGGGGTGTCAGACGAATGTGAAGTTAGATCAGGAGACAGCATGAGGAGAAATACACAGAAACTTTTCTTAGAAACTCTCACAGACTGTTTGGTGCCATACCCTGTGAGCAAAATGCTGATACTGGCTGTCATCCCAGATCATTTATCGCCAATAACATCCCAGAGCTGAGTTGCTGACAGCTGAACACAATCCAATAGACCAATAGATTGGTTCCAGGGAGAAGGTGGATTAATTTATATATTCTGGGCCAACAGGAACATATAGCCCCTGTAGACACTGCGTGAGAGGCAGGGTGGAATCTCAGTGAAGGGAATCACTGGCAGGGGGGAAATCAGGATCTCAGCTCTGGGTCAAATAATGATTGATAAAGTTTCCACACCACTTCCATGGTTTTGTAATTCACATTATAATTGATATAGCTCCACATAGTAAGTATATTTTAACAATATCGTCTTTTTGTAGTTTTCATATTTTGGGATGTACAGAAACGCTTTTTTATCTTTGTATTTTGTGTTGAATAAACACATTTTATTACTGAGGAAGAAAGGACCTGCTCCGATGGCACAGTGGTCATCTGAACCGTGCTGAGACCAAGTCCGAGTGAATCATAACCGGGGCTGCAGACAGAGCTTTAAACTGATTGTGTGTGTGTGTGTGTGTGTGTGTGTGTGGTGGGGTGCAGTTATAAGGTTTAATTAGAAAAGCCGAATTAAAAGAGGAGGCAAAAGTACAGAACTCAGTAGAGGTTATTAAAATCTCCAGCACAGGCACAAATAGGATAGAGCATCTGGAAATGTTTAACATATCAAACTTCAGGCGCACTGCACAAATGAATGACAATGAGAAGAGGGACGGACAATGCAAGACTGAAGAGGTTACAACTGAATGCATGCTGTACAAGGAATAAGGTAAATTAGCTTCTGGCGCAGAATTAAATCAGCAGGTAAGAAGCGAGGGGCATCAAAGAGATGTGGCTGCAAGGGGATCTGAATATTTAACGATACCTATCCTATCGAAAAGATAGGCAGGTGGGCAGAGGGAGTGGATTTGCATTGTTATTTAAAAAATGAAATTAAATCAATAGTAAGAAAGGAAGTAAGGTCAGATGGTGTAGAATCTGCGTGGGTAGAATTGAGGAACCACAAAGGTAAGACAACCACAGTTGAAGTCTTGTACAGGGCTCCAAAGAGTAGTCAGGAGCTGGGGCAGAAGATACACCAGGAGATAGAAAAGATGTGTAGGAAAGGCAAAGTACAGTAATCATGGGTGATGTCAGTATGCAGGGGCACTGGAACATTAGATTGGTAGTGGTTCGCAAGAAAAGGAATTTTAGGAATGTTTATGAGATGGCTTTTTGGAGCAACTTCTGGTGGAGCCCACTCGGGAACAGATGATACTGCATTTAATGACGCAGGATTCGTGATGGAGATTAGGATGAAGATAAATTTTGGAAGCAATGATCAAAACATGGTTGAATTTATTCTGCAATTGGGAGAGAGAAGATAGAATCAGAGGTAACAGTATTTCAGCTGACTAAAGGCAACTACAGAGGCATAAGGGAGAAGCTGGGTAGAATTGATTCGGAGAGGGGTCAAGCATGAAAAACAGGGGAACAGCAATAGCAGCAGATTCCAAGATTAATTCAGGAGTCACAGCAGAGATTTTTGCCGAGGAATAAAGGCAGCGTACAGGGAAGATGAGGCAGCCAGGGCTGACGACGGAAGTCAGGGATTGCATTCAAGCAAAAGAGCAAGTGTATAATGCGGTGAGGGGCAGTGGGAAACTAGAGAATTGGGAAACTTACAAAGATTAACAGAGGGCAAAAAAAGGACAGAGAAGATTAGATATGGAGATAAGCTAACCAGCAACAAAGGAGACTGTAAGAGGATCTTTAGATATACAAAGTGCAAAAGAGAGGCAAAAGTGAATATGGACCACTGGAAAATGATGCTGGAGAGACTGCAGTGGAAAACAAAGAAACGAATGAGGAACTTTGCATCAATGTTCATGGTGGAAGACACGAGTAATTTCCCAAAAATTGAAGAGAGTGAGAGGGCAGAGCTGGTATGGTGGTCATCACCAAGGAGAACATGCTAGAAAACAGAACGGCCTGAATTTGGATAAATCACCTGAACCATATGGACTACACCACAGTATTGTAAGGGAGATAGCTGAAGAGGTAGTGAAATTGAAAGTAGTAATCTTTCAGGAATGACTAAAATCAGGAATGGCTGGAAAATTGCTAACGTGACACTCCATTTAATAAGGAGAGTTAGGCAGAAGATGGAAAATTACAGACTGATTAGCCTAACCTTGTTTGTGGTTAACACTCTGGAATCCATCGTGAAGGATGGGATTTCTGAATACTTGGATTTAGCAAAATAGTCCAAAGTCAGCATTGTTTCATCAATGGGAGGTCATGCCCAACTGGAATACTTTGAGGGAGTAACGAGCAGATTTGACCAAAGAGAACCAGTAAATGTTATCCACCTGCTTCTATAAAATCCTTTGATAAGGTGCCACGCAGGAGGCGATAGAAAAAGATTAGTGCCCCTGGTGTTACAAGCAAGGTGCTAGCTTGGATAGATGCATGGCTGTCTGACAGAAAGCAGAGAGTGGGGAGAAAAGTGTCCTTCTCAGGACGGCATCCAGTGACAAGTGGTATTCCTCAAGAATCAGTGTTGGGATTACAAAATTCGCTTTGTGCATTAATGGTCGGCATGAAGGAACTGAGTGCATTCTGACTAAGTTTTCAAACAGTGCAAAGATGGAATAGAGGGATAGGTAGCATCGAAGAGGTGGTTCAGCTGCAGGAGGGTGCAGTAGCACCCTCTAGCAACCCTTCTGATGCTCGGCTTCCAGACCACCAACCTCAGGATACAACGCATCATCCTCCGCCATTTCTGCCACCAACAGTAAGACCACACCACCAGAGATATACTTCCCTTCCCAAAGCTATCAGCATTCTACTGAGACCATTCCCTTCACGACTCCCTCGTTAGCTCACGAGTCCCACCTTCCACACCCCAACAAGCCACCTTCCACTCCCAGCACCTTCCCTTGTCATTGCAAGAGGTATGAAACCTGTGCCAACAACTTCCTCCTCAGTTCAATCCAAGGCCCAAAAGGATTCTTCCACATCAGGCAGAGAAGATCCTGTGCATCCAAACACCTCATCTACTCTGTCCATTGCTCCTGGTCTCCTCTACACTGGGGAGCCAGGGCGTCAACTTGCAGAACGGTTCAGGGAACACTCTCCGTCACATACCCAACAACCCCACTTCCCTGTGGCTGAATACTTCGCCTCTCCCACCACACCTCCAAGGACATGCAAGTTCTTGGCTTCCTCCACTTCATTCTAGCCACCAGACGTCTGGATGAAGAGCGCGTCGTCTTCCAACTTGGAACCCTTCAACCACATGGTATCCAGCGCAATGTCACCAGCTTCCTCATCTCCTCTCCCTCCACCTTATCCCAGATCTAACCCTCCAACTGAACACCGCCTGTTGAACTGTCCTACCTGTCTATCTTCCTTCCCATCTATCCACTCCACCTTCCACTCTCACCACACACCTCTATTTAGACATCGTCTTCCAAGCTACCTTCCTCCCAGCCCCCTCCCATTCATCTCTCAATCCCTTCCCGCCCACCCGCTTCATTCCCGATAAAGGATTTATGTCTGAAACGTCGAATATCCTGTTCCGCAGAGTCCGTCTGACTGGCTATGCTTTTCTAGCACCACACTTTTTGACTCTGATCTCCAGCATCTGCAGTCCTCACTTTCTCCTGCTGAAGGATTTGCACAGGTTAGGGGAGTGATCAAAAAAGTGGCAGGTGGAGTATAGCGAGGGCAAGTGTGAGGTCATGCAGTTTGCCAGCAAAAATAAAGGCATGGACTATTTTCTAAATAGCGAGCTAGTTCAGAAGACTCGGGGGTGGGGGTGGGGTGGGGTGGTAGTCCAAGGATCTTGAAAGGTAAACCTGCAGGTTATCAGCAGTTGGGAAGGCAAATAAAATGATCCCATTTATTTCAAGAAGGCTTGAATATAATTGCAGGGATGTACTTCTGAGGCTTTATAAGGTTTTGTTCAGGCTACATTTGGATTATTGAGCATAGTTTTGGGTCCCATATCTCAGGAAGGATGTACTAGCCCTGGAGCATTTTCCGATAAGATTCACAAAAGTGGTCCCCGGCATGAAAAGCTGAATATATGAAGAACATCTGAGGGCACAGAGTAAAGAGAAGACCTTTTCAAACACAGATAAAGATGAACCTCTTCAGCCAGAGAGTGGTGAATCTAGGGAATTCACTGCTACAGAAGGCTATCAAGGCCAGGTCATTGAGTATATTTAAGAGTAAGATAGTTTCTTGATTGTAAAGGGGATGAAGGGTTACAGATAGAAAGTGGAAGAATGGTGTTGAGAAGCTTAACAGCATCATTGAATGGCGGAGCAGGCTCAATGGGCTGAATGGCCAAATTTCTGCTCCAATGTATTCTGGTCGTATGGTTAATATTGGATCTCCTCACTCCTCATTGGAGATGTGTCCCAGAATTTGATTTTCTTATGATTTATAAAGAGTAACATCCCAATACTGATGACTGGGAAATATTATGTTCCCTCCCTCCAGTCTCTGCAGCCATGTCCCCAATAACATAATCACACTGAAATTGAAAACCAATGCATGGGACTTAATCACAGTTGATTGACATCGACAACATTAAGAGCATGACACTCACATGCCCTCTCTGATCCTCGACTAACCATTTGAATTGTGTGTCATATCATATTCTCTGCTAACACATCGATGCCATTTGTCTGTTATACTTCATGTTGTCGAAGGCACATTTGCCTGTCAGATTATGGACTAGAAAAGTTCTCTCCATATTTTACTGATATTATAATCACTGATCAGTAGTTACAGACTGTATGTTTCCATTTATAAACGGAGAAACTTGTTTATGTTCTGACAATCCTCTGACATTACTCCCATATCCAAGCCAGATTGAATGATTACACGCAATCAATCTACCATCTCCAATATTCATTCTCTCCGCCACCCCCACATATCCCAAAATAAATGAGTAAATTTTAAATGTTCTTTTAAATTTTAATAAAATCAATATTGAACTCAAAGAGGTTAAATTGAGTTATTTGTTCAGTGACTGTGATTAATGTAAATCTCCGTGGATCCTAATCATCCCAGTGGAGAGTTTTCATCGTTGAAAAATAAATGGGCTCTGTTCAATGTGCTATCCCATAGTGTGAGTAGGAGCATCACTTACAGCACTAACAGGGATCAGCAGCTCGAGAGATACGGAGAGGAGATATCAGAATCTGAGAACATTAGACAGAACTTTACAATAATAGTTCATAATCTGAGGACAATGTATAAGAATGTTCCAACAATGGATCCGAATCTGAGAATATTAGACTGGAATGTTCCAACAATGGATCCGAATCTGAGAACATTAGACTGGAATGTTCAAACAATGGACAGGAGTTTATACGAGGGTCTTTACTGGCTTTCTCAGCCTTGGATATCATTAGCATATCGGATCCAGGATATCCTTTGGATTATTCAAGGTGGTTACTATCCCATTCTCGCGATAGTTGGTGTTCCTGGTAAGTCATTATATTTGTCTACTCAACTGGGTTGAACTGAATTTCAGCTCATGATATGTACATTTTGGAAAGTGCAAGTCAATATCTTCAGTTCCAAACAAAAATTCATTTACTTATATATTATAACTATCAAACTACGATTTATAAATTACTCACTGATATACGAGAAGGAACCAGAGTCTTCTCAAACTCCATAATCCATTTTGTCCTTCACAGGTTTACATCTCCATGTCCTCCCCACTCACCAATCCTGTCCAATACCACCGTCATGATATCCCAGTCTCGTCCTCAGTCTCAGTGCAATATCTGAATAAACCATTTGTGCCTTTGTTCAATCCGGATGCAACAGTTTCACGTTCCTTGTAATCACATGTCCGTCACTAAATAATTGCTGTTGAGAATGTTTAACTTGTTCTCTGCACATAAGGGAAGGCAGTTTATAGTGGTCAAGCCATTGACTCATAATCTAGAGCCACAGAAAAATGGTCTGTTGATATCTCATGAAGGAAATTGTGGAGTTTAAAATCAACCATTATCATTTGTTATAAAAACCAATCTGCTTGCCGCAAGACCTTTAGGGAAGTCAACGTGTCATGATTCACTCCTCAGGTTTCCATGTGACTTCTGTGATGAACACGTGGGTGTACTGTACGTTTTAGAGAATTACAAACCAACAATAAAGACCTGACAGCACCAAGAGTTCTGAAAAATAGATATAATGTAACATTTAGTCGAACTACCCGATTAGCTCATTGTCTCGAAACAAATTCAGCAAACCATTTAAAATTGTACCCCAAAATACCCACCTCCAACCAAGTTGCAATTTATTATATTGACAATCTTAACAGCCAATGATACAATCCAATAGTTTGGTGGTACAAGACCGTGGAAAATTGAAAAATTGAGAGAAGAACGGCCATGCTACCAGCATGCAAAGACTGCCTGAAAAATAGCTTTCCAATAGGTACCTTTAACTGGTGAAGCAGAGTCCCCAAGAAGAAAAGAAGACAGGAAAATGGAGAAGAACCAAAAGCTTCCTGGTTTTGAGATAAGCAGTTTTGTTTTGTATATCTTAATTAGGAGTCTTATCGGCCTAGTATTGTGGAGGGGGAAGGTTGAAGACAGGTTAGAGGAAGAAGTTTTAAATAGTCGTTCGTTTATTATTCTCTGTTATACTTTAAGAAATAAAGTTGTTATTGTTTACTTTAAATAGACTTGGACTCTAGAATTATCACAGATTACTGCATGGGATAAATCTTTTCTCTGTTGCTGGTTTTAATTAAACAGGAAGGTTAATCCTGTGTTGTAACACTACAAACCCAAAGCTATGCGTTTTACTCTTTCCAGTACTGTGGAACAGTTGAACCAGCCACTCAGTTCAAGACCTGCATAACATGGTGCCCTGACCAGGGCTTCATGCATCCTGTGAGAGAAGAATAAAGGTGAAGATAGGTCCCTTTCTCCGCCTGTTTTCTGTATTGCTACATCTCATTTCCAGTCAGGTATGTGATCATCCCCTATTTTAGGTGTATACAATCTCATTGAAATTCTCCCCGAGAGTGATGCACAGCTCCATAGGAATCTCTGGTGCTGGCTTTATTGATGCTGACGTACAGATCTAAGGCACTTCTAAATTCCACGTCAGTCGTTGTGCATAGAGAAGGAATGGCTTTTTGTGGCACATGAAATAAATGGCGATGTCTAAATGAGAGAAAAGATGTTTTTTGACAATCCCTGAGAGTGTTGTTGAGGCAGTATTTGGGGTACGGTGGAGAGACTTTCTCTCAAGTTTCACCAGACTAATCCCTGGGATGATGGCACCATGAGCAGTGAGTGAAACTCAGTGAGAGAATAAGAGGTGATTGCATTGAACCTTAAGGGGGATGGACAATCACTCATGATGTTCTAAACAGACACTGATACAGTGATAAGTTCCATGGCTTTTTTCACTCAGATTACATGATTCTCGATAGTTTAAGAGCCTCTGAGAACGTTCGACCCAACCACCCCCACTCCCTATTTCAACTGAGACAGAGAGAGAAAGAGAGACGGGGTGGGGAGGGGTGAGGTTTCAGGCTTTTGAATAAACGCTCCCAACGTTAATACAGTTCAATTAGTGCGTGATCCTGCCATGAACGTCATGTTATCCATAATCCCGATAACAGCAACAGCACCTTCGTTATAAAAGTGTTAAATCTTTCCAGCATTATACAGAGAAGCAAAGTCTTTTTTATGCCACAGGAAAGAAACGGAGATGTCTAAGAGGAAAAAGAGTTATTGTGATCATCGCTGAGAATGTTATTGAGGCAGCATTTGGGACACTATGGACAGACTTTCTCTCCTTTATAAGGAATGATCGCCTTGCCACAGATAGAGTACAATGGAGCTTCACCAGACTCATCCCAGGGATTATGGTACCATGAGGAGACAGTGAAGATTAATCTCTGGCGTTGTGAGAGAATGAGAGGTGATTGCATTGAAACTTGAGGGGGAGGACAGTCACTCACGATGTTCTAAATAGACACTGATACGGTGAAATATTCCATGGCTTCTTTATTACTCGGGTTGCATGATTGTCGATAGTTTAAGAGCCTCTGAGAATATTCCCCTCACTCCACACCCAATCCCCATGTCGCATGAGAGAGACAGAGGGCCAGTCTTTGAATAAACTCTCCCCACATTAATACAGTGCATTTGGTGTATGGTCCTGCACTGAAAGTCTCGTTATCCACAATCCCTACAGCAGCCACAATACCGTCATGCTAAAACAGTTAACTATTCCCACCAGATTCTGACTTCCATAGAGATGATGGGTGTGTCTTCCCAGCGATGGAAGATGCCTCCTTGAGACTTGGCACAAATCATTTTGCTTCCCTCCTCATTGCCAGCAAACTATGTTAAAGCAGCACACGTTCTACAGCAATGGAACCATGATTAACATCATGGAGTTCTCTATCAGTGCAGTCTCGGTTTCATTGGTTTGTCATGTTGGAATATCAATGACCCCCTCATGTTCCTGTATAACTGTCTCGTAGGGATGAATAGACACCTCCTGGTCTCATGGAACAGGTTTAAGGTCTGATTGGGCTCTGCCTGTTCCTGTTTAACAGCTCGATGCACTGAACAGACCACTCTTCTTCCTGTCTAACAGGCAGGAGTATTGAACGTACGTCACTCTTCCTGTTCCTGAATGCTAGCTCATACCAGTGTGCAACCAGCTGGAGATGCTGAATGATCTCCTTTTCTAGCTGTGGAAATGTGCAGTGTCTGGCCGTGCTGTTACATAAATGTTACCGACACTTTAACAGCACAAACCGGAATGCTGTCCGGGTCTTGCTGCACATGGACACAGAATGGTTCAGGAGCTGATGGGGGACAAAATGTTCTGAACATTCTGTGATCTTCAGTCATCATACCTACTTCAGATCTTATGATGGGAAAATACATTGATGGAGCAGCTGAAGATGTTTGTGCTGAGGGGGCTAACCTGTGGATCTCCTGCAGAGATGTACCGGGACTGAGAGGATTGTTGGCGACTGACCCCAAACCTCTTTATTTGTGTTCTGAAAGACTCCATCCAGTGGGAAGGTTACACCTGATCCACATTCAGATCAAGTAAGTAGGTGGCCCGATGCCATCCTCAGTCAAATACTGCCTTGGTATCAAAGCCATTCGCTCTTTCCTGAGCCCCTGTGTTCGCCTCTTGTTCATATCAATAGGTATTGGTGCATGTGTAAGGAGGGCTTTCCTCTCACAGAAGGTAATCACTGTCAGGAATTATCTGGACGAGAGGGTTAAGGGAGCCTTATCTCCGAAAGCATTTAAGGAGGGCGTAGATGGATTTTTGACCTGTCAGAGAGCTAAGGGGTGAAGAATTGGGCATTAAAGAGGAGTTACTGTCAACAGTGGATCAGCCATGATGTTATGCAATGGCTTGATCATCCAAATTACCTGATTCTGTTCCTTTTGTCCTCATATTCAGTAATTGCAAAGTTAATGGCTGTAATTTTCCTGAATGTTCTTTTATTGAATGTTGCAAACAGAGAGAGTAAAGTATTGTGTGAGTTATCACTGGTTGAAGTATGGGGACTGTATTCACGGTGAATCTGGGTCTATGATATCACCAACAAATGAACCACAAGTTGCGGAGAGGAAACACTCTGTAAAGAGACCAGAGGCGTCTGTGGAAACAGATAGCATTTTCCAACCGACACCAAACCATGTGTGACAGTCTTGAGGGACTGAATGAGATTCTGTATTACTGTTGACCAGGTATATGGAGCAAGTGGCCTCCATCTGTTCCTTGCAGGAGATGTGAGGGGTTGAATAGAACACAGCAACACAGGACTGAGCAGCAGGAGTGGGCTATTAAATACTTTGTCACCGCTTCATGTGCTTTTGCTCAAAGCAGCGCATTTCCGTCTGTATACCATTTTACGACATACCAAAACAAATTTGAATAAATGCAAACATCCAGGCACCACAATCCTCTGGGAAGGGAATTTCCACTTGAACAGCCCTTTTAGAAATTCTCATTTGTGTTCCAACAAATGTTGGAGGGTCACTATGTCCTTTTTCAGTCCCACTTCTCCACTGGTTACACCCATTTTAAATGCAGCCAGTTTAGTGAGGTGGCCAATGATTTAGATTTCAGACTCCGCCATTTTCTAGAAAAATGTGAGACACAGAAAGTTGAACTCATAACAAATGGTAAAATGATAGAGTTCCCCAAAATGTTATTCTGCCTTTGAAGTTATTCTGATCACACCATCTACTGGTGGTGGGATTTCTTTCTGGAACAGTGGGATTTGGCTGAATTCCCTTCGTTTCAGGCAGTGGAGAGATTTAAATGAATCCTCACCAGGAATCCTTTACAAGTGGTAAAGGTGACGTGAGGATTTTATGATCTCACACTTTGCTATGGGGCGGAACAAAGTAAGAGAGAGGGGCCAATCGGCTGCTCCTTCTCAGACAGGGAACATATTTCTCCCTCTCTGTGTTGGAACATGCAATTTTGTCAACTGAACATCAAACTGGACCATGTGCGATCTCCTGGAATATTCTCTGGAAAACCTGATTCTGGATTATATGCAGGTGCGTCATTGCTCTTGTTGTACACAATTTCTTCCAATCGCACAAAAAGTCCCCACTTTATAATTTGAAGACATGCTTACATGTAAATATCAGTAGGTGTCTTTATAGTATGTGAGTTAATATCAATACATATATTTTTAAAAGTTTATTCTCTAGCTTTAGTCTCCCTGACAGGAGATAATATGCATCCAGCTGATACACTTTTCAGAAAGTCATGGATGGTTCAATACTATTTCTCAGCTGAGATCAAAACTGATAATCCCCCATAACAAAAGGCCGGCATTCCAGGAATGAGTAAAGGGAAACCTCTTTGAAAATCTTCGAAAATAATTATATCTTTTTATTTTAGTGTTAGGGGATCAATCCTGCACACAGGACATCGGGTGGGGTCTCAGCAATTCCCTGTACAGATGCAGTAAAACATTCCTGTAATTAAACCTGATACCTTTTGCCAAAAACAGCATCATTCCACTTACTTTCCAAATGATTTGCTGCATCTGACTTCATATGATTCACGTCACAAGAACATGGAAACTGCCTGTATCACGGACTTCGGCAATCTCTCTCCATTTCAATTGTTTTCCATTGTTTCATCCTTCATGCCAAAATAGACAACTTACCTATGTTATTTCTGCAGAAGGTTTGCTCACTAACTTTCCCTGCCTGTATCACATTGCAGACTCACTACCTCCATTTGACGTCACATTGAATGACCATCTTGGTGTACGAGCTAATTGAGCTCCAAGCCATTCCCTCCCCTTCCTCCAGATCTGATCTCTGAGGCATTCCATCAGTTACAGCTTTGCAGGTTGAAAATAAACATTTTTCTCAGGTGGGTTGAATGGCCTCCTCCTGCTCTGTGTAGTGTACTGAATGAGCTGAATTACTTCATTCTATACTCCTGTGTAATACCTTAGAGGGGCTGAATGGTCTCCTCCTGTGTCATTGTAACTATCCTGTCTGACTGAATGGAGTTTTCCCCAATCCTGTAACAGCATCGAGGGGTGGATTGAGGGAACAACACATGGGGTAGGGACAGCAGTATATCTCTGTAACAGCTTCGAGGGTGGATTGAGGGCACAACACATGGGGTAGGGACAGCAGTATATCTCTATAAGAGCCTGGAGGAGTGGATTGAGGGAACAACACATCGGGTAGGGACAGCAGTGTATCTCTGTAAGAGCCTCGAGGAGTGGATTGAGGGAACAACACATGGGATAGGGGAAGAAGTTGCCCATTCGGCTTTTCCATTCAGAATATTCATGGCTGATCCGAGTGCGTCTGACCATCCATTTCATGTCTGTTCCCAATAAACACTGACACTTCTGTCCAGTAAAGATCAGTCGAGCTCAGCCTTGAATATCTTCAATAACCGAGTCTTCACTGCTCCCTGAGGATGAGAACACCACAGGTAGCACAACACTAAAGTGAAAGGGACGTCCTTATTTCATTGTGGTCTGTTATTTGAAAACTGTGTTAACTGAACATCAAATCACCACCTCTTTTCAGACATAAGGACAGAATAATTAGGAATATTTAGGGACATAATCCATTCCGGACTCCAAACCTATTCCACATTCCCACTGCCACTTTCCAATGAAATAGGTATCGCACCCAGCCTCTGCTGCTGTCTCAGGAAGAGAATGCCTGATAGCATAATACCGCAGGAGCATTAAGGAAATGAGCAGATTGAGGCCATTCAGCTTATTGAGTCGGAACTTCCGTTCAATAATTTCTTATATGTACCTCGACCTCATTCTTCTGCCTTCTACCTGGAATCCTTGATCCCCTTACAAATCAAAAACATATCGAATTGTGTCTTAATGACACTAGTGTCTGGCCTCTGTGCATGTGTGTGTGCCTGTGTGTGTGTGTGTGTGTGTGTGTGTGTTGTGCCTCTGTTTGTGTCTGTATGTGTGGTGTACCTGTGTGTGTGTGTTTGAGTGTGTGTGTGTGTGTGTGTTTGTGTCCATGTGCTTGTTGTCTGTGTGTTTGCGTGTCTACATCAGTCTGTCTGTGTTTCAGCCTGTGTTTCTATCTATATTTGTGTCCATTTGTATGTGACTGCATATGTATTTGTGTGTTTATTCGTTTATGTATGCCTATCTCCTGGTAAGTATTGTGTGTGTTCATCTATGTCTTTCTGTGTCTGCATCTCTGTGCAGGGAGGTATCTGTATTTTTTTTGGAAGTGTAAGGATTGTTGTTGGAACTGTCAGTGGGTTTAAAATGAGAATCGTCTTTCACTGAACATTGATCTTAACTGGTCAGTAGGACGTGGATGTTTCGGATACTCCACACGAGGTGTCCTGGTCCTCTCCACTATTCAAGAATTCTCCCCACATGGAGGGGGAGGGGAGTGAGGGAACGGATATCGGATACTCCACTAAACGGCTTGGCCCTTTCTATCCTATTCAGGCTGTTTCGCCTCGAATGGGAGAAAGGGATGGAGAGAGAGTGGGAATGGGTGACCCGGCTGTTTGTGCTGGTATAATTAGGGGGAGTTGTGAGGTGTTTGGAATGAGTCAGTCGGCAGTTTTGAATCCATATGGTATTATTAGTTGCTGAATTCAATAGTGAGAGTGGTAGTGCCTGAGCCTTATTTGGAGACAGAGCGTGAACCTTGTTTGGGATTAGGTGCTATAACAGATATACAGTGAGTGTGAGGGAGCAGAGAGTATATGGTAACTCTTATCCTAACAGAGTGAGGAGGATATTGTTGCTTGTCCAGTATTGTGGGCCATTTCTTCAGATCATCTCAGCGTCCAGGTGAGCCTTCCGAATGTCTTGTCCAAATCTGTCACTAATAATGACACAGACCTGTCCCTCAGCTTCCAGAGAATCAGTTTAGGTAGAGTTTACAGATAGCAAGGAGAAGCAAATATCGGTGTGTTATATATCGAAACCAAAACGGTAGCAGAAAATCTGAGCATCATATGCTCTGAAAATTAGATAGGCAAGTATTGTGGGTATCGCAGTCTTATTGAATGGTCTCAAGTTGCATCTAAGCTGTGTTAATTATGACAGCTGAAGCAGTGAAAAATAAGTTCCGTAAGTGTATATGAGGTGGGTTGAAGAGTATGTTGTGAAGCAAAGTAGAGAGCAGGTTATTTTGAATCTGATGTTGTATGGTCAGCATGATGAATTATTAACCTTGGTCTGAAGCAGCTTTTAAGAGATAATGGCATTTATAAGATCCATTTTACAAGGTGTCCGCATGCAATATAGAATGCTTGAATATTCTAGTCAAACATCATGGAAGACTAGAGGCTAGAGTGTCAAGATATCTTCAGTGAATTTGGAAAGTACAACATAACATTCAGTGGGAGACAAGCAATGGTTGTTAGAGTCATAGAGTCCGACAGCATAGAGACAGGCCCATCAGCCCAAACTGGTCCATTCCGACCAAAATGCCCATCCACGCTAACCCCATTTCCCTGCCATTGCCCCTTATCTTCAGATTAGATTAGATTACTTACAGTGTGGAAACAGGCCCTTCGGCCCAACAAGTCCACACCGACCCACCGAAGCGCAACCCACCCATTCCCTACATTTATCCCTTTACCTAACGCTAGGGGCAATTTAGCATTGCCAATTCACCTGGCCTGCACATCTTTGGACTGTGGGAGGAAACCGGAGCCCCGGAGGAAACCACGCAGACACAGGGAGAATGCGCAAACTCCACACAGTCAGTAGCCTGAGTCGGGAATTGAACCCAGGTCTCTGGCGCTGTGAGGCAGCAGTGCTAAGCACTGTGCCCAATCCTTCTAATTCTTTCCTATCCGTGTGTTTTTCAAATGCCTTTTAAATTTTGTTAATGTATCGCCTCAACCACTTCTCATTCCATATGCGTAACAGCCCCGTGTAAAACAGTTGTCCTCAGATCCCCTTTTATTCTGTCCCCGCTGACCTTAAATGATGCCCTCTAGTCTGTGATTGCCCAACCTGGGAAAAAAAGACTGGGTGCATTCACTCTATCCATACCTGTCATGATCTTATAGACTTCAATATGATCCACCACAGTCTCATGCACACAAAAATAAATTGTCCTAGCTTGTCCAACCTGTTTCAATAACTCAGACCATTGAAACCTTGGCAACATCCTTGTAATTCTTTTCTGCACTCTTTCCAGTTTAATAACGTCCTTCCTATAGCAAAGTGAACAAAACTGACCATAACACTGCCAATATGGCCTCACCAGCATCCTGTATAACTGCAACATAGCTCCCTCATTTCGATACTTAGTGATATAAACCGATTAAGGTCAGTGTTCCAAAAGCTCAATTCACTGTTTACCTCGGAATCAACTTTCAGAGAACCATGCACCTGAATTCCAAGTTCCCTCTGTCCCACTACACTCCTTAGGACCCAACCATTCACCATGAAACTCCAAACTTGATTTGACTTTCTAAAATGCAAGAACTTACACTGATCAATATTAAAATCCATTTGCTATTTCTCAGCCACTTCTCCAGCTGATCAAGAAACTTCTGTAATTTCTGAAATTTCTGATTAACCATCCTCACTCTCCATGATGCCGCCTGTTTTATTGCATTCTTCAAACTTACAAATCATGCCGTGTACGTTCTCATTTAAATAATAGATACATGTAATATGTAGTGGTGCCAGCATCAACCCCTAAGGCATTTCCACTATTCACAGGCTCCAGTCTGACCAGTATGTTTCATTATTAATCTCTGCTTTGTAACATCAAGTCAATGTTGTACCTAATTTGCCAGCTCCCCTCAATTCCATGCGATCTAACTTTCCAGAGCGGCGTACCATGTGGAACCTTATTGAAGGCCGTACTATAAACCATCTAGAAACATTACCCGGCCCCGGACCTCCTCAATGTTGCTGGTCACTTTAGCAAAGAACTCAACAAAATTGTGAGTCATGATCTCCCTTACACAAACTCCCGTACTGAATTTGATGAAGGGCTTTTGCTTGAAACATGGATTGGCCTGTTCCTCGGATGCTGCCTTACCTGCTCGGCTTTTCCAGCACCATTCTAATCTTACTCCGAACCACACCCTGTCTTTCCAAGTGCATGTATATCCAATCTCCCGAATCTTCTAAAGTAACCTACCACTAGCTTTTAGGATTACTGGTCTTTAGTTCCCAGGTTTATCTTTGCAGCATTTCTTGAATACGGGCTCAGCATTTGCTATGCTCCCAGTCGTCCAGGACCTCACTCTTTGGCCAGCGATGATAGAAAAGAGGCAAGCAATGCTCCCGCAATTTCTTCTC